>NC_053028.1:22374645-22491698 GCF_003073215.2 Triticum urartu
AGGGGGGTGGGGGGGGGGGGGGGGGGGGGGGGGTTAAAATAAGATGACCCTTGAGTCCGCGAAACCCAAGGGAAAAGGCTAGGTGGCAAATGGTAAAACCAAGGTTGGGCATTGCTGGAGGAGTTTTATTCAAAACGGACTGTCAAGGGGTTCCCATTATAACCCAACCGCGTAAGAAACGCAAAAACCGGGAACATAACACCGATATGACAGAAAATAGGGCGGCAAGAGTGGAACAAAACACTAGGCGAGAGGCCGAGCCTTCCACCCTTTACCAAGTATATAGATGCATTAAGATAACAATATAATATAATGATATCCCAACAAGTAAATAATGTTCCAACAAGGAACGGCCTCCAATCTTCACCTGCAACTAGCAACGCTATAAGAGGGGCTGAGCAAAGCGGTAACATAGCCAATCAACGGTTTGCGTAGGACATGGTGGGTTAGAGGTTTGACATGGCAATTTGGGAGGCTTGAAATCAAGTGGTAGGCATCGTAGCATTGGCATAGCAAAAGAGCGAGCATCAAGCAAAGCAAAGATAGTAGTGATTTCGAGGGTATGATCATCTTGCCTGCAAAGTTGTCAGAGTTGACTGGATCCTCGAAAGCAAACTCAACGGGCTCCTCGTTAGCGAACTCGTCTCCCGGCTCTACCCAAACAAGACAAACAAGCAAACAGAACACAATCAACCACGTGCAAGGATCAAACAATATGATGCAAGGATGGTATGCTATGCGGGATGCATATGCAAGATTTGACAAGGGATGCATGAACCTGGCCTCAACTTGGGAATCCAAGTGTGCCACTGGAAAGATGAGATGAAATTGCTTGAAAACGATATAAAGAACGCCGGAATCGGAGTTACGGATTGGAAATGGCAAGCAATTCAAATATGACACCGGTCTGCGATTTAAAGCAAGTAGCCATCTAAATGCAATGAGATGAACATGCTACAGCACCCAAACATGGCATCAAAATACATGGTAGGGATGAATTCAAGATGCTTCACAAAAGTCTATCACTGAGCTACGGACAATTCATCCATTAACAGGTTCAAACAAGCATGGCAAAAATGCATATGGCAAACAGATCTCAGACTTAGTGAAATCAACACTTGTCTGGAATCTCAGATCAGATAGCACTCTTCGGAGCAACAAAACTACATGCTACAGGACCTGAACATGGCAAAGTAAAGAATGGCATGGAGCTGCTCAAAAAGCTTAACAAAAGTCCCTTAGTGACCTTGAGCCAAAAGGGATCAGAAAATACAATTGCAAGCATGTGAACATGGCAAAAACATAATCAGTTCTCAGACTTAGTGAAAACTGGGGCATGCTGAAAACAGATATCAAGTAGGCATGTTTACGAGCTCGATGCACTCACTACAGAGCATGTCATGACCAACTAAGCATACATCCATCAAGAATACACAAAATGCAAGCTAGACATGGCAAGAACAATAGCATAGCATGCACGGATCAACTACAACATCCTCGGCAAAATCGCTAACAAGTAGACAACCTGCCCAGTTTCACGAAGTAGCAAAAACAGAGCTCGATTGACTCAAGCTAGGATGCTCCATAATGGCAAACAAAGACATGGACGGATAGAGCACTACAATATTAACAAAACATCCTTACTGATCATCCTCAAAAGAGGCACGGATCACTCGGAAACAACATGAACATATGGCCATATGAGATAAATAGCTCAAGGACTTAGTGGAAATGCTAAGTCCCTGAAATCAGCATTACCAAGTGCCTCACTTTGCAAGCTTGTGCTAGTCACCACACCCATCACAAAAATACATGGGTTGCACCTCTGAAAAGATGGCAAAACTCTTAACAAAACATATGTAGAGCATCAGGGCATATCATGCACACAATAATCATGGCAAAAATGACAAATGCCTAAATGGAGCAGCAGATCTGACAAATATCTCAAGTAGCACTCTTCTAACAGCATTTCCGGCATCAAGATGAACTCAAATGAAAATGATGCAATGGAATGAAATGATGTACTCTCTGAGGCGAACATTTTGATATGCTATATGTCCAAAACGGAGCTACGGATGCAAAGTTACGGCACGATGAACATGGGCACATGAACTAGGGTTTCGGGAGAAAAAGTCAACCGAGGCGATTTGGATCTGAGATCTGCACGCCTCCCGAGGTCGCTGGAGTTACTGTAGCACGCGCTCGCCGGAGATGGCCTTGCCGCAGAGGAGGGGCCGGAGTGAGGGAGCTCGCCGGGGACTTGGCCGGCCGGCGAGACGACGACGATCTGCGGCGGCGGGCAGCGTCCGGTGAGGAGCGGCGGCGCGCCGGTGTCGAGGCGGCGAGGCGAAGGGCAGCGAAGATCTGCGGCGGCGGGCGGCGGAGGAAGAAGCAACCGGGCGGCGAGGCGGTGGATGGGCTTCGGGGGCCCGGCTCGGGCCTCCCGGGCCGGCGGTGGGAGGCGGCGAAGCGGTCCCGCGGGGACACGTGGCGGCGGCTGACTGGTTGGCGGCGGCGGGCGGACGCGTCCGGCTCCGTCCGGACGTGTCCGGTGGCGGCGGAGACGAATTTTTTTCGGGTTAGGGAGAGAGGAGATCCGCGAATTTCGGGGAGGGGATATAAATAGACATAGAGGGAGCTAGGAGAGTCCAAATGAGGTGCGGTTTTCGGCCACGCGATCGTGATCGAACGCTCTAGATGATGGATCAGGTTTTGGTGGGTTTTGGGCCAAATTGGAAAGGTGTTGGGCTGCAACACACATGAGGCCTTTTCGGTCCCTCGGTTAACCGTTGGAGTATCAAACAAAGTCTAAATGGTACGAAACTTGATAGGCGGTCTACCGGTAGTAAACCAAGGCCGCTTGGCAAGTCTCGGTCCAATCCGGAAATGTTTAATCCCCACACACGAAAGAAAGGTAGAAATGACCACCGGAGGAGAACGAAGCGCCAGAATGCAAAACGGACAACGGGGAAAATGCTCGAATGCATGAGATGAAAACGTATGCAAATGCAATGCACATGATGACATGATAAGAGATGAATGACAACGACAACAACACACGGAGACAAAAACCCGAACCCGAGAAAATAAAATAACTTAACGCCGGAAACGGCAAGAGTTGGAATACATATTGGGAAAGTTACATCCGGGGTGTTACAATCGTGTCCTTCCTCCTCCATTGTTCGATCACCGGAGCCTTCACCCTCTCCTTTCGGACCATCGGTGTCGTTGAGATACGACAAGACATCACCTCCGCTGAGGATTATGTCCACCAAGAACTGTTTTGTTTCCAAGTCTCTTTGCTCCATAGTTTCTGCAAATATTACAACATGGCAATTAATATACAAACATGAGAGATGGATATATTAGTAGCAAACATAGACCTAGCTAGCTAATCACAACAAGGAATATTAATTAGTGTCCTCGATGCTTTCTACGGTTTGGGGTGGCCTCGGCAACGCCTCTAGGGTTTGGGGTGGCTTCGATGATGACCCACAAGTATAGGGGATCTATCGTAGTCCTTTCGATAAGTAAGAGTGTCGAACCCAACGAGGAGCAGAAGGAAATGATAAGCGGTCTTCAGCAAGGTATTCTCTGTAAGTACTGAAATAAGTGGTAACAGATAGTTTTGTGATTAGATAGATTGTAACGAGCAACAAGTGACAAAAGTAAATAAAGTGCAGCAAGTTGGCCCAATCCTTTTGTAGCAAAGGACAAGCCGGAACAAACTCTTATAATAGGAAAAGCACTCCCGAGGACACATGGGAATATCGTCAAGCTAGTTTTCATCACGTTCGATACTTTGATAATTTGATATGTGGGTGGACCGGTGCTTGGGTGCTGTTCTTACTTGAACAAGCATCCCACTTATGATTAACCTCTATTGCAAGCATCCGCAACTACAACAAAAGTATTAAGGTAAACCTAACCATAGCATGAAAAATATGGATCCAAATCAGCCCCTTACGAAGCAACGCATAAACTAGGGTTTAAGCTTCTGTCACTCTAGCAACCCATCATCTACTTATTACTTCCCAATGCCTTCCTCTAGGCCCAAATAATGGTGAAGTGTTATGTAGTTGACGTTCACATAACACCACTAGAGGCTAGACAACATACATCTTATCAAAATATCAAACGAATATCAAATTCACATGACTACTCATAGCAAGACTTCTCCCTTGTCCTCAGGAACAAACGTAATTACTCACAAAGCATATTCATGTTCATAATCAAAGGGGTAATAATATGCATATAGGATCTGAACATATGATCTTCCACCAATTAAACCAACTAGCATCAACTACAAGGAGTAATCAACACTAATAGCAACCTACTAGCACCAATCCCAGACTTTGAGACAAGAATTGGATACAAGAGATGAACTAGGGTTTGGAGATGAGATGGTGCTGGTGAAGATATTTATGGAGATTTCCCTCTCCCGATGAGAGGAGCGTTGGTGATGACGATGGTGATGATTTCCCCCTCCCGGAGGGAAGTTTCCCCGGCAGAATAGCTTTGCCGGAGCTCTAGATTGGATCTACCAAGGTTCCGCCTCGTGGCGGCGGAGTCTCGTCCCGAAAAGTTCCTTCCTATTTTTTTTCTAATCGAAAGACTTCATATAGGAGAAGATGGACCTCGGAGATCCAGCAGGGGGCCCACGAGGTAGGGGGCACGCCCTAGGGGGGGGCGCCCCCCACCCTCGTGAGCAGGGTGTGGGCCCCCTGGCCTTCATCTTTGGCGAGGATTTTTCTTTATTTATTTTGAGATGATCCATGGAGTTTCAGGACTTTTGGAGTTGCGCAAAATAGGTCTCTAATATTTGCTCCTTTTCCAGCCCAGAATTCCAGCTGCTGGCATTCTCCCTCCTTATGTAAACCTTGTAAAATAAGAGAGAATAGCCATAAGTATTGTGACATAAAGTGAAATAACACTCCATAATGCAATAAATATCGATATAAAAGCATGATGCAAAATGGACGTATCAACTCCCCCAAGCTTAGACCTTGCTTGTCCTCAAGCGAAAAGCTGATAACAATAAATATGTCCTCATGTTTAGAAATTGAGGCGTCGATAAAAATAAAATACGGACATGAAGGCATCTTGATTATTCTCATAACATCAACATATATAGATTTTGTCCTATGATTACTTATATTCAAGTGATGATCTATTCACAATGCAAAAGTATAAATCATAGACCTTATTGGGCTCCGACAAACTATAATCTCTGTCATTAAAGCAATTGCAATTTATCATAACATTGGAAAGAGTCTATGTCAGAGCTAAAAAAGCAAGTCCACATACTCAACTATCATTTAGTCCTCCATAATTGCTAACACTCACGCGATACTTATGGTTACGGAGTTTTAATCGGACACAGAGAAAGATAAGGGCTTATAGTTTTTCCCCACAACCTTTTACCTCAAGGGTAATGTCAACAATAATGGTTCATGCTCCCCTACATCCAATTAGATATGTATATCATGTTCTTTCCGACATGCCGAGCTTGCAAAAGGATAGAATGAAAAAGAAAAGGTGAAGATCACCATGACTCTTGCATAAGGTAGAAGATAATAATAAAGGATAGGCCCTTCGCAGAGGGAAGCAGAGGTTGCCATGCACTTTTATGGTTTGATGCATAAAATCTCAATGCGAAAGAACGTCACTTTATATTGCCCCTTGTGATATGAACCTTTATTATGCAGTCCGTCGCTTTTATTACTTCCACATCACAAGATCGTATAAAGCTTATTTCTCCCACACCAATCAATCATACATATTTAGAGCAATTTTTATTGCTTTGCACCGATGACAACTTACTTGAAGGATCTTACTCAATCCATAGGTAGATATGGTGGACTCTCATGGCAAAACTGGTTTAAGGGTATTTGGAAGCACAAGTAGTATTTCTACTTGGTGCTGAGAATTTGGCTAGCATGAGGGGGAAAGGCAAGCTCAACAAGTTAGAGGATCCATGACAACATACTTTATCTCAGATATAAGAAAGACATAACTCATTACGTTGTCTTCCTTGTCCAACATCAACTCTTTAGCATGTCATATTTTAATGAGTGCTCCCAGTCATAAAAGATGTCAATGATAATATATCTATATGTGAATACCTCTCTTTCCTTATTACTTCCTATTAATTGCAACAATGACCAAAGCTATGCTTGCCAACTCCCAACAACTTTTAATCATCATACTCTTTCTATGTGAAGTCATTACTCTCCATAAGATCAATATGAAATTTTTGTTTCTTTTTATTATTTTTCTCTTTCCTTTTATTCAACCAAGATCATGGCAAAATAATCAAGCCCTTGACTCAACACTAATCTTTATTATATATAGCTCACAGACTCGATTACATAGAGAGATCATAAAGCAAACTCAAAACTAGATCATGCCATAAACTTTATTCCACTAGATCAAGATACTACTAATAGGATCGAACTAAGAAAAACGGTAAAGATAGGAGTTGTGATTGTGATACGATACCGGGGCACCTCCCCCAAGCTTGGCAGTTGCCAAGGGGAGTGCCCATACCCATGTGATTATATCTCCTTTGTCGGTGAAGAAGGTGAAGGTGACGGATAATCTCACATCGAGCGTAAGAGGTCCTCCAGCTTGCGAATAATGCCCTTGAGTGCGACAATATTCTCCTTCAAAAAAATATTTTCTTGTGTGCGATACTTGTTTTGAACACGAGCTAACTCAATCATCTTGAAAGCTTCGATCTCAGTTGGGTAAGAAGGTTATGATCAATTTGAAGGGTGTCTTTTGCTGTTGGAGCTTGATCCTCCGCGGCCTTCTTGATCCTTTCATCCTTGTTGACCCTCGTGGGTTCTTCCCTCTTCAGATCTATCTTCATTAGCCAAGCATCGTTGTCACCATTGTTGGAGGAGGGAGACGACATGATGCCTAGCCTGGAAAACCCTGACAGAAAACAGCTCGAAACAAGAATAGAGGAGGTTTGCGTGATACGGGAGTCAAAACCTTCAAGAGAATATATAATGAATTTTTACCGACCAAAATACGTAATGTGCAAGAAAACAGAGTCCGGAAGGCACACGAGGTGCTCACAAGGTAGGGGGCGCGCCCACCACCCTCGTGGGGCCCTCGTGTCCTTCCTGGATTGCTACTTATTTTTCTATTTTTCTAAATATATTCCAAAACGGAGAAATATTGCCTTAAAAATTGTATTGGAGTCGGTTTACTTACCGTACCACATACCTATTCCTTTTCGGAGTCTGAAACACTCCAGAAAGTGTCCCTTATGTATTCCTCCGGGGTTACGGTTTCAATAATATTGGTTTCAACATTTATGGGATTACCTGAGATATAATGTTTGATTCTTTGACCGTTTACCACCTTCGGATTTGTGCCCTCGAAGTTGTTGATTTTTATGGCACCGGAACGATAGACCTCCTCGATAACATAGGGGCCTTCCCATTTAGAGAGAAGTTTTCCTGCAAAAAATCTTAAACGAGAGTTGTATAGCCATACATAATCACCTACATTAAACTCACACTTTTGTATCCTTTTGTCATGCCATCTTTTGACTTTTTCTTTAAACAACTTAGCATTTTCATAAGCTTGGGTTCTCCATTCATCAAGTGAGCTAATATCAAATAACCTCTTCTCACCGGCAAGTTTAAAATCATAGTTGAGCTCTTTAATAGCCCAATATGCCTTATGTTCTAGTTCGAGAGGTAAGTGACATGCTTTTCCATAAACCATTTTATACGGAGACATACACATAGGATTTTTGTATGCAGTTCTATAAGCCCATAATGCATCATCAAGTTTCTTGGACCAATTCTTTCTAGACCTATTAACAGTCTTTTGCAAAATTAATTTGAGCTCTCTATTGCTCAACTCTACTTGACCACTAGACTGTGGGTGATAAGGAGATGCAATTCTATGATTAACATCATATTTAGCAAGCATTTTACGGAAAGCACCATGAATAAAGTGTGAACCACCATCAGTCATTAAATATCTAGGGACTCTAAACCTCAGGAAAATAACTTCCTTAAGCATTTTAATAGAAGTGTTGTGATCAGCACTACTAGTTGGAATAGCTTCTACCCACTTAGAAACATAATCAACAACAACTAAAATATGTATATATCCATTAGAGGCAGGAAAAGGCCCCATATAATCAAAGCTCCAAACATCAAACGGTTCAATAACAAGTGAATAATTCATAGGCATTTCTTGACATCTACTAATATTACCAATTCTTTGACATTCATCACAAGACAAGACAAACTTACGGGCATCCTTGAAGAGAGTAGGCCAATAGAAACCAGATTGCAATACCTTATGTGCAGTTCTATCTCCAGCATAGTGTCCTCCATAAGACTCGGAATGACACTTGCGTAGGATCTGTTCCTGTTCATGCTTAGGTACACAACGTCTAATAACACCATCTACTCCTTCTTTACAAAGGTGTGGGTCATCCAAAAAGTAATGTCTCAAATCATAGAAGAACTTTTTCTTTTGTTGGTATGTGAAGCTAGGTGGTATAAATTTAGCAACGATATAATTAGCATAATCAGCATACCATGGAGTACTACGAGAAGTACTTATAACATTTAATTATTCATCAGGAAAGTTATCATTAATAGGTAGTGGGTCATCAAGAATATTTTCTAACCTAGACAAGTTGTCTGCAACGGGGTTCTCAGCTCCCTTTCTATCAACAATATGCAAATCAAATTCTTGTAGCAAGAGAACCCATCTAATAAGTCTAGGTTTAGCATCTTTCTTTTCCATAAGATATTTAATATCAGCATGATCAGTTTGAATAGTTACTTTAGAATCAACAATATAAGATCTGAACTTATCACAAGCAAATACAACTGCTAAAAGCTCTTTTTCAGTAGCAGCATAATTTCTTTGAGCATTGTCTAGAGTCTTACTAGCATAATGAATAACATTTAATTTCTTATCAACTCTTTGCCCTAGAACGACACCTACAGCATAATCACTAGCATCACACATAATTTCAAAGGGTAGGTTCCAATCAGGTGGCTGAACAGCAGGTGCAGTGACTAATGCTTTCTTAAGTATTTCAAATGCTTCTACACAATCATCATCAAAGACAAATGGTATATCTTTTTGCAATAAATTAGTCAGAGGCCGAGAAATTTTTTAGAAGCCTTAATGAACCTCCTGTAAAATCTGGCGTGACAAAGGAAACTTCTTATTCCTTTGATGTCCTTGGGACATGGCATCTTTTCAATAGCATCAACCTTGGCTTTATCAACTTCAATACCTCTTTCAGAAACTTTGTGCCCCAAGACAATACCTTCATTAACCATAAAGTGGCACTTTTCCCAATTCAAGACAAGATTGGTTTCTTCACATCTCTGCAAAACTCGATCAAGATTGCTCAAGCTATCATCAAAAGAGGAACCATAGACGGAAAAGTCGTCCATGAAAACCTCACAAATCTTTTCACAAAAGTCAGAGAATATAGCCATCATGCATCTTTGAAAGGTAGCAGATGCATTACATAAACCAAAAGGCATACGTCTATAAGCAAAAGTACCAAAAGGGCATGTAAAAGTAGTCTTTGATTGATCTCTAGCCGACACAGGTATTTGAGACAAATCAGAATAACCATCTAGAAAGCAATAGTGTGTATGTTTGCATAATATTTCTAGCATTTGATCAATAAAAGGAAAGGGGTAATGATCTTTCTTAGTAGCTTTATTTAATTTGCGGAAATCAATTACCATCCTATAACCTGTGATAATTCTTTGTGGAATCAATTCATCTTTATCATTAGGAACAACAGTAATACCTCCCTTCTTAGGGACACAATGGACAGGACTTACCCACTCACTATCAGCAACGGGATAGATTATACCTGCCTCCAGAAGCTTTAGTATTTCTTTTCTTACCACTTCTTTCATTTTAGGATTCAGACGTCGTTGAGTTTCACGAACTGGTTTGGCATCTACTTCCAAATTTATTTTATGTTGACATAGAGTGGGACTAATACCCTTAAGATCATCAAGAGTATATCCAATAGCAGTACGATGCTTCTTCAGAGTTTTCAATAATCTTTCTTCTTCATGCTCTGAAAGGTTAGCACTAATAATAACAGGATATATCTTCTTTTCATCAAGATAAGCATACTTAAGATTATCAGGCAAGGGTTTAAGATCAAACACGGGATCACCCTTGGGTGGAGGAGGATCTCCTAAAATTTCAACAGGCAAATTGTGTTGTAGAATAGGTTCATGTTTTAAAGAATACTTCATCTATTTCCCTTCTTTCATTCATAAACATATCATTTTCATGGTCTAGCAAATAGTGTTCTAAAGGATCACTAGGAGGTACGGCAATAGAAGCAAGACCAATAATTTCATCCTTACTAGGTAATTCTTCCTCACGATGTTGTTTACTAAATTTAGAGAAATTAAACTCATGAACCATATCATCCAAGCCAATAGTAACAACATTCTTTGTGCAATCTATGGTAGCATTAACAGTATTTAAGAAGGGTCTACCAAATATAATGGGACAAAAGCTATCTTGCGGAGAAGTAAGAACAAGAAAATCAGCAGGATATTTAGTTTTCCCACACAAGACTTCAACATCTCTAACAATTCCAATTGGTGAAATAGTATCTCTATTGGCAAGTTTAATTGTGGCATCAATACCTTCTAACTCAGCAGGTGCAATTTCATTCTTAATTTCTTCGTATAAAGTATGCGGTATAACACTAGCACTAGCACCCATATCACATAAGCCATGATAATAATGATCTCCTATTTTAACAGAAATAACAGGCACGCCTACCACAGGTCTATGTTTATCTTTATCACAGGGTTTAACAATTCTAGCAGTTTCACCTTCGAACTGAATAACATGCCCATCAACATTATCAGACAAGAGATCTTTAACAATAGCAATATTAGGTTCTACTTTAACTTGCTCAGGAGGTGTATAAGTTCTAATATTGCTTTTACGAACAACAGTTGAAGCTTTAGCATGATCCTTTATTCTAACAGGGAAAGGTGGTTTCTCAACATAAGAAGTAGGAACAGTATGATCATTATAAGTGACAGTCTTTTCTTCGACTTTAATAGGTGCAGCTACTTTTACTTCTATGGGAGGATGACATTTAAACCACTTCTCCTTAGGGAGATCAATATAAGTAGCAAAAGATTCACAGAAAGAAGCTACTATCTCAGAGTCAAGTCCATATTTAGTGCTAAACTTACAGAAAATATCGGTATCCATAAAAGATTTAACACAATCAAACTTAGGTGTCATACCTGACTCCTTACCTTCATCGAGGTCCCAATCTTCAGAGTTGCGTTTAATTCTATCCAATAAATTCCATCTGAATTCAGTAGTCTTCATCATAAAAGATCCAGCACAAGAAGTATCGAGCATGGTGCGATTGTTATCAGAAAGCCGAGAATATAAATTTTGAATAATCATTTCTCTTGGAAGCTCATGATTGGGGCATGAATATAACATTGATTTAAGCCTCCCCCAAGCTTGAGCGATGCTTTCTCCTTCGCGAGGCCAGAAATTATATATATAATTGCGATCGCGATGAACAAGATGCATAGGGTAATACTTTTGATGAAATTCCAACTTCAATCTTTTATAGACCCATGATCTCATATCATCACATAGCCTATACCATATCAATGCGTCTCCCTTCAAAGATAAAGGGAAAACCTTCTTCTTAGCAACATCATCGGGTATACCTGCAAGCTTAAATAATCCACAAACTTCATCCACATATATTAAGTGCTCATCGGGATGCTTTGTTCCATCTCCTGTAAAAGGGTTAGCTAGCAGTTTTTCCATCATACCCGAAGGAAATTCAAAAGGAGTTTCATTTTCAATAGGTTCAGTAGGTTGAGGCGCAACTCTTTCGTCTACTGGATGGGGTGAAGATACCCCGAACAAGCCCCTCAAAGAATTACTTTCCATAGTAACAAGTGACAGTAAATTTCAGCACACTATATAAATTTTTCCTTACCAAATTCCACCTACCAAAGGCGCTACACTCCCTGTCAACGGCGCCAGAAAAGAGTCTTGATGACCCACAAGTATAGGGGATCTATGGTAGTCCTTTCGATAAGTAAGAGTGTCGAACCCAATGAGGAGCAGAAGGAAATGATAAGCGGCTTTCAGCAAGGTATTCTCTGCAAGTACTGAAATAAGAGGTTGCAGATAGTTTTGTGATAAGATAGATTGTAACGAGCAACAAGTAACAAAAGTAAATAAAGTGCAGCAAGGTGGCCCAATCCTTTTGTAGCAAAGGACAAGCCAGAACAAACTCTTATAATAGCAAAAGCGCTCCCGAGGACACATGGGAATATCGTCAAGCTAGTTTTCATCACGTTCATATGATTCGCGTTCGATACTTTGATAATTTGATATGTGGGTGGACCGGTGCTTGGGTGCTGTTCTTACTTGAACAAGCATCCCACTTATGATTAACCTCTATTGCAAGCATCCGCAACTACAAAAAAAGTATTAAGGTAAACCTAACCATAGCATGAAACATATGGATCCAAATCAGTCCCTTACGAAGCAACGCATAAACTAGGGTTTAAGCTTCTGTCACTCTAGCAACCCATCATCTACTTATTACTTCCCAATGCCTTCCTCTAGGCCCAAATAATGGTGAAGTGTTATGTAGTCGATGTTCACATAACACCACTAGAGGCTAGACAACATACATCTTATCAAAATATCAAACGAATACCAAATTCACATGACTACTCATAGCAAGACTTCTCCCTTGTCCTTAGGTACAAACGTAATTACTCACAAAGCATATTCATGTTCATAATCTGAGGGGTAATAATATGCATATAGGATATGAACATATGATCTTCCACCAATTAAACCAACTAGCATCAACTACAAGGAGTAATCAACACTGCTAGCAACCTACTAGCACCAATCCCGGACTTTGAGACAAGAATTGGATACAAGAGATGAACTAGGGTTTGGAGATGAGATGGTGCTGGTGAAGATGTTGATGGAGATTGCCCTCTCCCGATGGGAGGAGCGTTGGTGATGACAATGGTGATGATTTCCCCCTCCCGGCGAGAAGTTTCCCCGGCAGAGCAGCTCAGCCGGAGCTCTAGATTGGATCCGCCAAGGTTCCACCTCGTGGCGGCGGAGTCTCGTCACGAAAAGTTCCTTCCTATTTTTTTTCTCATCGAAAGACTTCATATAGGAGAAGATGGACGTCGGAGAGCCACCACGGGGCCCACGAGGTAGGGGGCGCGCCCTAGGGGGGGCGCCCCCCACCCTCGTGAGCAGGGTGTGGGCCCCCCTGGCCTTCAACTTTGGCGAGGATTTTTCTTTATTTATTTTAAGATGTTCCATAGAGTTTCAGGACTTTTGGAGTTGCGCAGAATAGGTCTCTAATATTTGCTCCTTTTCCAGCCCAGAATTCCAGCTGCCGGCATTCTCCCTCCTTATGTAAACCTTGTAAAATAAGAGAGAATAGCCATAAGTATTGTGACATAAAGTGAAATAACAGTCCATAATGCAATAAATATCGATATAAAAGCATGATGCAAAATGGACGTATCACTCGACAACAACGCTCTTTTATCTTCGTAAATTTGGGTGGCCTCGGCAATGCTTCTAGGGTTTGGGTGGCCTCGACACTTTGATGGTTTGGAGTGCCCTCGTGGCAACGCTTCTAGGGTTTGGGCCG
This sequence comes from Triticum urartu, assembly GCF_003073215.2. Lineage (NCBI taxonomy): Eukaryota > Viridiplantae > Streptophyta > Magnoliopsida > Poales > Poaceae > Triticum > Triticum urartu. The sequence goes on from NC_053028.1 coordinate 22,388,369, forward strand.
GACCGCCTCTCTCATGAATGTCCGATGTCCGGATCGACAAGGGAGGGGGTAGGAGACCGATGATGTCGCTTGAAGCTACGTCGGTATTTTCCCAAAGTGGAAGGGATGATGGAGCACAGCGGCGGTAGGTATTTCCCTCAGATATGAAATCAAGGTTATCGAACAAGTAGGAGAACCAAGCAACACAACGTAAATAGCACCTTCACATAAATAACAAATTCTCGCAACCTGATGTGTTAAAGGGGTTGTCAATCCCTTCTGGGGTACAGCGCCTCGAGATTGGCAAACAGACATGTGGTAAATTTGTAGTAGATTGATAGATCGAACGCCAAATAAATAAATAAGAATAAATCGCAGAAAAGTATTTTTGGGTTTTTTGTTTAATAGATCTGAAAATAAAAGCAAGAAAAAAATAGATCGCAAAGGGAAATATATGAGGAAGAGGACCCGTGGGCCATAGGTTTCACTAGTGGCTTCTCTCGACAAAAATAGCAAATGGTGGGTGAACAAATTACTGTTGGGCAATTGATAGAACTTCAAATACTCATGATGATATCCAGGAAATGATCATTATATAGGCATCACGTCCAAGATTAGTAGACTGACTCCTGCCTGCATCTACTACTATTACTCCACACATCAACCGCTATCCAGCATGCATCTAGTGTATTAAGTTCATGGGGAAACGGAGTAATGCAATAAGAACAATGACATGGTGTAGACAAGATCTATCTATGTAGAGATAGACCCCATCGTTTGGTCCTTAGTAGCAACGAAACATACATGTTGTTTCCCTTTCTGTCACTAGGATCAAGCACCGTAAGATCGGACCCACTACAAAGCACCTCTTCCCATTGCAAGATAAATAGATCAAGTTGGCCAAACAAAGCCCAAACACTAGTACAACGAGCTCCTAAACAAACGGTTTAAAACCCCTTTATTAGAGCAATAATATATGACATGCAACTTACACAAAGCACATCATTAAATTCTTGTGTGAAAGGAGCTTTCAATGATATATTTTTCACATTGTGCATGTCATGTACTATTAACCTTGTCAATAGTCAAATGCGGTCTTAAAAAACGCATTAGGTCCTATATAGATGGAAGGAGGGAGTAGAACATATACAATAGAGAAATAGATTGCATGGTAAAATTAGATAGCACAATTCACTAGAATTTGTGCACTAGTAGAAAACTGGGCTATGGTCCAGGCCGGCTCAGCCCATTAGTCCCGGTTCAGTGTAGAACCGGGACTAATGTGGGCATTGGTCCCGGTTCGTGAGCCCAGGGGGCCGGCCGGGCCACGTGGGCCATTGGTCCCGGTTCGTCTGGACCTTTTGGTCCTGGTTGGTGGGACGAACCGGGACCAATGGGCCTGGCTCCTGGCCCACCACCATTGGTCCTGGTTGGTGGCCTGAACCGGGACCAAAGGCTGCCCTTTAGTCCCGGTTCATGCCACAAACCGGGACCAATGAGGTGCCTATATATACCCTCGCCCGCGAGCAGAGCACTCCAGTGCTCTGTTTTTCTCTGGCCGGCGAGGGGTGGGGTTTGTGGTGCTCTAGCTCACCTCCTATGCACATGAGGTGTTCGATGGAATGCCCGAGCCACACTACTTAAACTTTCTCCTCTCGAAGCTCAACCTCCAAGCTCCATTTTCCTCGAGATTTGTCTAGATTTAGCGGTCCGTCACGCCCCGTCCCCGTCTTCACCGCCGTCGATCACCCGCGCTGATCTCATCACCGACACCACCGTGGTGAGCCTCTTGTTCTTATCTTCTTTCTGAAAGGAAAAATATTCTTACTTGTCTGTTTAGATAGATACTTGTATCATTTTCTTACATTTATTATTGCATCTTATATAGTGCGATGGTTTTGGTATCTGCCCCCGTCGGCCCTCGTCCTGTCTATGATTCGGATTTGGTATGTATATTATCTTCATAACTATTGGTTCATTTATTGTTTATGAAAATTATGCCGACCAACGTGACATAGATTTTATTTATCTAGGATGTATGTGAATCGGAAATGCCAACCGACCCTATTGTCGAGAGGTTAAATTTAGTTAAAGAAGAAAACAATTTGTTGAAGGAAAAAATAAAAAAAATTGAGGAGGAGAAGATGATATTGGAGTTGCATGTTGCAGATGTCGTCGATGATCACAAGATCAAGATGGATGCAATGCGCTTGAAGATTAGAAAGATTAGAAAATATGCCATTCATACCGAGGCTTGGTATCATTATGCCGTTGGATCAATTGTTACCTTGGTTGCGATTATGATCACATTTGTTTTCGCATTGAAATGTTTTACATAGTTTCAATGTATGGTTTAATTAATTAGATGCTTTGGAGAGCTATATATATGTTGTTAGATGAGAACTCTGTATGCACTTTGGTTTTAATGTGATGATGAACTTCTATTAATTTGGACACTTAATTATATATAATGCACGCAGATGAACCGGCAATGGATGTACGGTGACAGACACACCCGCGAGTACATTAAGGGCGTGCATGAGTTTCTCGATGCGGTTGAGGCAAACAAGCAGAATGGTTTTATGTGTTGTCCATGCACTGAATGTGGGAATACGAGGTCTTACTCTAACCGGAAAATCCTTCACTCCCACCTGCTTTACAAGGGTTTCATGCCACACTATAATGTTTGGACGAGGCACTGAGAAATAGGGGTTATGATGGAAGACGGTGAAGAAGAAGAGTACGATGACAACTATGTGCCCCCTGAATACGGTGATGCTGCAACGGGGGGAGCTGGTGAAGATCAAGAGGAACCAGACGATGTGCCCAATGATGCTGCCATGGGTTAAGCTGCTGAAGATCAAGAGGAACCAGACTATGTGCCCGATGATGATGATCTCCGCCGGGTCATTGTCGATGCAAGGACGCAATGCATTAGTCAAAAGGAGAAGCTGAAGTTAGATCGCATGTTAGAGGATCACAAAAAAGGGTTATACCCCAATTGCGAAGATGGCAACACGAAGCTTGGTACCGTACAGGAATTGCTGAAGTGGAAGGCAGAGAATGCTGTGGCTGACAAAGGATTTGAGAAGCTACTGAAAATATTGAAGAAGAAGCTTCCAAAGGATAACGAATTGCCCGACAGTACATACGCAGCAAAGAAGGTCGGATGCCCTCTAGGATTGGAGGTGGAGAAGATACATGCATGCCCTAATGACTGCATCCTCTACCGCGGTGCATACAAGGATCTGAACGCAAGCCCGGTATGCGGTGCGTTGCGGTATAAGATCAGACGAGATGACCCTGGTGATGTTGACGGCGAGCCCCTCAGGAAGAGGGTTCCTGCGAAGGTGATGTGGTATGCTCCTATAATACCACGGTTGAAGCGTCTGTTCAGAAATGAAGAGCATGCCAAGTTGATGCGATGGCACAGTGAGAACCGAAAGAAAGATGGGAAGTTGAGAGCACCCGCTGACGGGTCGCAGTGGAGAAAAATCGAGAGAAAGTACTAGGATGAGTTTGCAAAGGACCCAAGGAATGTATGGTTTGCTTTAAGCGCGGATGGCATTAATCCTTTCGGGGAGCAGAGCAGCAATCACAGCACCTGGCCCGTGACTCTATGTATGTATAACCTTCCTCCTTGGATGTGCATGAAGCAGAAGTTCATTATGATACCAGTTCTCATCCAAGGCCCTAAGCAACCCGGCAACGAAATTGATGTGTACCTAAGGCCATTAGTTGAAGAACTTTTACAGCTATGGAATGGAAACGGTGTACGTACGTGGGATGAGCACAGACAGGAGGAATTTAACCTTAAGGCGTTGCTGTTCGTGACCATCAACGATTGGCCCGCGCTCAGTAACCTTTCAGGACAGACAAACAAAGGATACCACGCATGCACGCACTGTTTAGATGACACTGAAAGTATATTACCTGGACAAATTGCAGGAAGTAATGTGTCCTGGGCATCGTCGATTTCTTCCGACCACCATCAATGTCGAAAGAAGGCAAAGCAATTTCAAAGGCAAGGCAGATCACCGGAAGAAGCCCGCCATGCGCACCGTGATCCACGTGCTTTGCTATGGTCAATGATTTACACTATGTAATCTTTGGAAAGGGTCCCGGTGGACTAGCTGTTCCGAATTGACGCTGAGGGACACGCACCCATGTGGAAGAAGAAATCTATATTTTGGGACCTACCCTACTGGAAAGGACCCTAGAGGTCGCTCCTCATCGACGTGATGCACGTGACGAAGAACCTTTGCGTGACCTTGCTAGGCTTCTTGGGCGTGTATGGGAAGACAAAAGATACAACCAAGGCACGAGAGGACCTGCAACATTTGCACGAAAAAGACGGCATGCTCACGAAGCAGTATAAAGGTCCTGCTAGCTACGCTCTTTACGAAAGATGAGAAAGAATCTTCTTTGAATGCCTGCTCAGTATGAAGGTCACGACTGGCTTCTCGTCGCGAATAATAAAGGGAATAATAAATATGCAGAGAAAAAGTTTCAGAAACCTAAAGTCTCATGACTACCACGTGGATTATGAACACAACTGCTTCAGTTGCATTGAGGGGGCTTCTAACCCGGAAAACGTTCGATTAGCCATTGTGAAAGCTATGTGCATCCCTCAATGCAATCTCTCAGAAGGGTGATCGATCCAGAAATCGTACCAAAGGCTAAGGAGTGATGTGGTGCAATGTCTTGTCAGTTTTCGAGCTGGTGTTCCCACCATCCTTCTTCAATATCATGACGCACGTCCTAGTGTTCATCTAGTCGACGAGATTGTCATCCTGGGCCCGTATTTCTACACAATATGTTCCCCTTTGAGAGGTTCATGGTAGTCCTAAAGAAAATATGTCCGTAACCCGCGCTAGGCCAGAAGGAAGCATCTCCATGGGCCATCAAACAAAAGGATGTTTATCGGGTTTGTGTTGACTTCATTCCTGGCCTTAACAAGATAGGTCTCCCTAAATCGCGGTATGAGGGGAAGACTGACTGGAAAGGCACTCTGGAAGAGACTCAATATATGCAGGGAACGGAATATTCTTTTGGTCTCAGCACACTAACAGTTTCTACAGAACTCTACCTTGGTGACCCCCGTATGGTCGATGAACACAAGAACAGTCTGCGCTCCAAACACCCGGAGCAGTGCGACGACTGGATTACATGTGAACACATCACTTTCAGCAGTTGGTTGGAAACACGTCTCAGAGGTGACAACACTGTTTGTGATGAGTTGTACTTGTTGTCCAGGGGACCATCTTTGACTGTATTGACTTACAAAAGGATACGGAGATTAAATGGAAATACATTTTACACGATCGCCCAAGATCAAAGAGCACCAACCAAACAGCAGTGTCCGCTTTGATGCAGCAACCGAAGAGCGGAAAGGACACATATTATGGGTTACATAGTGGACATATGGGAAACTTGACTACGGACCTGATTTTATCGGTCCCTTTGGTTTAAAGTGCAAATGTTCAATCTGTTAGGCGGCGGGGTAACAGGTAGACCCACAGTATGGAATGACAACAAGTGGGATCTGAAAATCTGGGTAACACTGACGAAACCGTTCGTCCTAGCCAATGATGTGGCACCAGGTTATCTATGTGAAGGACATGTCTACCAACCGAGAAAAAAGAAAAGATAAGGAAGTGATACATCATACGATGAGCCAAAGCGCCAATAGTTCTTTCAGGAAAAAAGGGACATCCTGGGAGTGGACGGCAAGACAGACATGTTTTGAAGAATTATGAAAAGTTTCATGAAATCCCCCTTCAATGGTCAAGGCTGACCCAAGCATCCTGATAAACAATGAAGGATTATCCATGGTTACGGCCGCAATAAGCAAATGACACAAGTGAAGAAAAAGTGAAGACTTTCTCCCGCAAATAAGAAAATGCTATGTGGGTGAAATAATGAATACCATCCCAACTTTCAACTTTTTCAGAGTTCATTTGAAATGCTTTCATGTCTTATGTTCGAAACTTTGATACTTCGAAAGTGGATTCTCCCATTTTGTACACGAAGTGCAATCAAGTTTTTGTCGTAACCCTCTCTACTTGGGAATGCTATGTGGTGAAATGATGATACACCACATGCCAACTTTCAACCTTTTCAGATTTCATTTTGAAATGCTTTCCAATTTCAGAGAGTCATTTAGCACAAAGATGAATTAATAGCAAACAGAATGAACTAAAAACTTTTATGAAAATAAAACAATCAATTAAAATATTATGTTATGATCAACTAAAATAAAACTATAATATTCTTCAATAGCAAAAAGAATATAATTTGTGTGACCTAAAATCAAACTATAAGTATTTAATTGTAAAATAGCAAAGAAGAAAAAAATTCTAATTTTATAGTAAAGTTATTCATAAACTAGTGATTCACACAAATTTTTAAAAATTCAAATTTAAACTATTTAAAATTTAAAACTAATGGCACTAACAGAAAGTTTATAATTTTTGTGACCTAAAAGCAAAAAGAAATCACTAAAAAACTGTAGTATTTAGTTTTAAGTAGAAATAAAAAATAAATAGAAAAAATTCTAATTTTATAGTAAAGGTTATTCATAAAACTAGTTCACACAAAATTTTAAAAATTCAAAATTTAACTATTTAAAATTTAAAAACTAATGGCACTACAGAAAGTTTATAATTTTTGTGACCTAAAAGCAAAAAGAAATCACTAAAAAACTGTAAGTATTTAGTTTTAAGTAGAAATAAAAAAATAAAAAACCAAAAAAATGTAGAAATAAAAAAGAAAAAACCAAAAAAAATGCCACCTACTGGGCCTCCACGGCCTGAATACGACTAGAAACCCTACATGGGCCAGGATTCAGGCCCGCAGAAGGCCCAATAGGCCCACAGGCAAAGCAGTGTCAAATTAGGCCCATAGGCCTGCAGTTCAGAGGAGTTCGAGAGGGAGGAGGCAGCAGAGCTTATAAACTGGTGTTGGGCGCTGTCAACTAGCGATGTGGGACTAAACTTTTGGGCGCGGGGCGCACAAGGGCATTGGTCCCGGTTGGTGGCACAAGCCGTGACCATTGCCCCTTTAGTCCCGGGTTGGTGCCACCAACCGGGACCAATGGGCTTCGCTTCCCGCCCTTTGGGCTGCCGAAAAGAGGCCATTGGTCTCGGTTCGTCACCAACCGGGACTAATGCCCACCTTTAGTCCCGGTTGCTGCCACGAACCGAGACTAAAGCCTCTTCTATATAAGGCCACACTTTGGAATTTTTCATTCTCATCTTGCAGTTGCCGCCCCTGACGCCGCCAGGCTGCCCCGACGCCGCCCGCCCCCATCGTCGCCGTCGCCCGCGCCCATCGTCGCCGTCGCCCGCGACGCGCGCCGCCCCGGCCCGCCCCCGTCGCCGTCGCCCTCGTCCCTGCCCCGACGCGCACCGCCCCGTCCCGCCCTCGCCGTCGCCCGCGCCGGCCCCTTGCCCGACGCCCGCCGCCCCGGCTACCGTCCCCGTCACCGCGTCCCCGAGCCCGCCGTCCTCGTCGCCGGACTCCAGCCGTCGCCGCCCCCCTCAAAGTGAGCCCCCCTCTCGAGTGCCACTCTTGCGCCCGAGCGCCCTTGCTCCGCCCCTGCTCCATGGTCGCCGCCGCCCGAGCACCCCGGCTCCACCCCTGCGCCCTTGCTCCGCCCCTGCTCCGCCGGCCCCGAGCGCCGAGGAGAAGTAGAGGAGAGGAGAAGTGGAGCAGCAGCAACGCGCTGTCCACTTTTCTGAATTTTTTGGAACAGGAGGAATTTTTTTGTCCATATAGAAGGTGTTTGATGAAATGCTAGATGGCTTTGGGCATTTTTGGAATTTTTAAAAAAAATTTGTGGTGAGGTACTGATGCAAGACAAAGGCGATGGCAAAATTTCAGAATTTTTGGAGAGGTTTAGAATAGGTTTTCAACAAGTTATTTGAATCCGATTCAAATTTCATTTGAATGAAATTTGAAAATTTTGAACTATGGATCAGAATATGCTAAATATGTCAAAAATGTTTTTTATATGATGTTTTTTTTCATATATGTATTCATTTTTTTATTTAGGTTGTTAATTAGTAGATATCGATTTTAGGTTAGTGTAGAGGAAAAAGTAAAATAAGGAAAAGGAAGAAAAGAGGAAGAAGGAAGAAGAAGAAGAAGAAAAGGAAGGAGTGGAAAAAGGAAAATAAGAAGAGGAAGCTTTTTTTTTCTTCGATCTTCTCCTCTATTTTGTTCATGGATATATGCTAAAGAAAACGAGGGGGTGATAGATGATGATGAGGGGTCGAGAGTGGGACGAGAGGTCGAGAGGTGTCGAGGGGAGAAAAAATATGTTATCAGGGACGAGGGTCATCGAGGGGTCGAGAGAACTAAATAAGAAGAAGAAGAGGAGAGGAAGAAGAGGAGAAATAAATAAGAAGAAGAAAAAAGAAGGGGAAGAAGAGGGAGAAGAAGAGGAGAGGAAGAAGAGGAAGTCTTCTCCTCTATTCTTTCTTTTCTTCTTTTTCTTCTTCTTCTTCCTCTTTATTTTATCGGGAACGAGGGTCGTCGAGAGGTCGAGGAGCGGTAGAGGAGAAACCCTAAATAGAAAGTATCGTCGGTGTGAGATACATGTACCGTCGGTGTCGGACACTACACCCACATCCCACAAGTGGCGCGGGCTTCGACGCCCACGTCACTTGTGGGACGTGGATGTAGTGTCCGACACCGAAGGCCACATGTATCTCACACCCACGATACTTGCTAGCTATTTAGGGTTTCCTCTACCGAAAAGAAGAGGAGAAATAAATAAGAAGAAGAAAAAAGAAGAAAAAGAAGAGGAGAAGAAGAAAGGAATAGTGGAGAAGAAGAGAAAATAGAATATATTCTATTTTCTCTTTTCTCCACTATTCCTTTCTTCTTCTCCTATTTTTTTCTTCTTTTCTTCTTCTTCTTCTTCTTCTTCTTCTTCTTCTTCTTCTTATTCTTCTTCTTATTAGCCAGAAGTAGAGAGAGGTTTCCTAGTGTCAAAGTATTGAAGAAATCCATGCCTTCATCATTAGCCGGAAGTAACCAGGGCATGTTGGTACGAAGTTCTGCAAAGTTATTCTGGAATGGAGTCCGGATAGAATAATCCGCCTTTTGGTACGAATTCAGCAAAGGCCTTCCAATAGCGATATTCGGAAGGCTCTTGCTGAACTTTGTACCAAAAGGCGGATTATCCTATCTGGGAGTCCGTTCCAGAACAACTTTGAAGAGCTTCGTACCATCATGCACATGTTACTTTCGCCTAATGATGAAGACATGGTTTTGTTTGAATCCTGAGACACTACGCAACCTCCCGACCCCTCGGCGATCCTCTCGAACATGAGAGGAAGAAGAGGATCGTCGAGGGGTCGAGGGTTCCAGGGTCGTCGAGGGGTCGAGGATCGCCGAGGGGTCGAGAGAGGTTTCCTAGTGTCAAAGTATTGAAGAAATCCATGCCTTCATCATTAGCCGGAAGTAACCAGGGCATGTTGGTACGAAGTTCTGCAAAGTTGTTTTGGAATGGAGTCCCGGATAGAATAATCCGCCTTTTGGTACCAATTCAGCAAAGGCCTTCCAAATAGCGATATTCGGAAGGCTCTTGCTGAACTTTGTACCAAAAGGCGGATTATCCTATCTGGGAGTCCGTTCCAGAACAACTTTGAAGAGCTTCGTACCATCATGCACATGTTACTTTCGCCTAATGATGAAGACATGGTTTTGTTGAATCCTGAGACACTACGCAACCTCCCGACCCCTTGGCGATCCTATCGAACATGAGAGGAAGAAGAGGATAAAAAAAGAAGAGGAAGAAGAAAAAAAAAGAGGACAAGAAAGAATAGAGGAGATCTTCTCCTCTATTCTTTCTTCTAATCTTATTTTTCTTCTTATTCCTCTTTTTTTATCGGGAATGAGGGTCGTCGAGGGACATAGATGTAGTGTCGTCGTTGTCGATATATACCCCCTCCCGATAGCTTACTATGATTAGGTAGCTAGTTCTACGTTTGGCACTAATATATCCATCTGTCATGTTTGAATAATAATTGCCATGTTGTAAATATTTGTAGAAACTATGGACACTGCCCTAGACGAAGCAACAAAAGAAGCGTTGTTGAGGGACATAATCGCAGAAGGAAGTGATGCCATCTTGTTGTTTCTCAACGAAACCGATGGTCTGAAAGGAGAGGGTGAACAAGCTGGCTACGGTGACCTAATGCCGGTGCAAGAAGAAGAACATGAGGACGGCTTCGGTGACCCAATGCCGGTGCAAGAAGGAGACCGTGATGATGGCTCCGGTGACCGAACCGAGTCCGGCCAGGTATATATATTAGTTAAGCCTATGCTGACTAGTTGATTGATGCATTCATTGTTTTGGTATGTACACATATTAATTAAGTCTTTGTTCTTTTTTCTAGCCCTCCGGATCGAGCACAGCTGAGGTAAAGAGACGAGGCCCGAAGAAAAAGTCGAGCTCGGATGAAAAGTTTGAGATCATAGCAATCGCGCCCGATAGCCAACCTATTGAACCCCTCCGGACAAAGAGCGCATTTGTTGCTCAGTGCGGGGTTCTGGTTAGGGACAAGATCCCGATAAGCATCCAGCAATGGTTTAAGCCGGCTACAGAAGAACCTGAGGTGTCTTATGTCAATGATATGCAGAAAAATGATCTTTGGACTGAGCTGAAGTCAAATTTCACCCTACCGCCTGAGGATAATCCAGAGAACCCAGTTAAAGAGAAATTAATCAAGTCTTTTGCACTGAAGAGGATGGCAGAACTATTCAGGAGGTGGAAGAAAGAGCTGAATAAGTTTGTCAAAAATAACGAGACACCAGAATTCAAGGGCAGATATGAGAAGATCAGAGATCACTGGCCCGCATTTGTGGCCTACAAGACATCAGAAAAGAGTCAGAAGATGTTAGTGACAAACAAGCAAAATGCTGCGAAGAACAAGCTTCACCATCGCACGGGGTCAGGTGGCTACCTCGTAGCCCGGCCTAAGTGGTACAAGACTGAGAATGATCTGGTTCATAAAGGGATCGAACCAGACACAATTAACTGGCCAGACCGTTGCCGGACTTGGTTCTTCGGGGCTGGTGGAACACGGGACCCTGTAACAGGGAAGTGCATTTGGACGAACGATCAAATGGACATACCAGTCAGTAAGCTTAAGCAGTATATCGAAGCAGCGCAGGAAGGGACGTTCTTTATAGACAGAGAGAACGACGAGCTCACAATGGCCCTCGGGAATCCTGAGCACCCTGGACGGACACGAGGCACGCCAGGCTCCATTCAGTGGAAGGTTGGGTTTCCGGACGCAGGCGGTTACAAATCCCATGAGAGGAGCAAAAAAGTCCAGCAGACCCAAATGCAGGCGCTGCAAGCAAGGGTAGACGCGATAGAGGAACGAGAAGCAAATCGCAGCAAACGTACTGCCGAAGCCTCCCCGGAAGCTACCCCGCCATCTCAGCGCAGAAGCAGCGTGGCTTCCACCGAGCTGCTTCAGCCGGAGCATGCCTTGACGGCTCCTGCCAGCTATCCCGTGGATGCTATAACGGAGTCTCAAAATTGCCACCTTATGACGCAATGGATGAATTTGAAGGTCAAGGCGGCTGTTGGCTCTGTTTTTCCTACTGAACCCGGCGCAACTTTTCACTGCCGGCCGATTCCAGAAGGATATGCTAGGGTGATGGTGGATGAGATAACGGAGGGATTTGAGGACCTCTAGCTTGACCACCCTACCGGTGAAGGGGAGACTCGGCTGGGGTCTGCTCTGAAGACTCCATGCCTATGGCGGAAGGAGCTCATCAACCTTCCAAACTGGACGCCACCGCCTCCTCCTCCTCCTCCGGCGAGTCAGGGCACTCCGCCTCCACCGCCTCCTCCTCCGGCGAGTGACGATCAGGGCCCTCGGCGGCTCCTTCTCCGACGCGTGGCGGCACTCCGCCTCCTTCTCCGCCTGCGCCGACGCGCCCGAGCAGCCAGCCTCCTCCTTCTCCGCCTCGTCAGCAAGGGCGGAAGAGACCTGCCGCCGCTCCAGCTGCTCCGGCGCGTCGTAGTCCTTCTCCTCCGCCTCTTAAGCAAGTAAAGAAGACAACCGCTACGTCTGCTCGGTCGGCGTCTAGCAGTACAACCAGAGGCGGGAGGACATACAGATTCCTGTAGGGGAACGTAGCATAAATTCAAAATTTTCCTACGTGTCACCAAGATCTATCTATGGAGTCATCTAGCAACGAGGGAGGAGTGGATCTACATACCCTTGTAGATCGCGCACGGAAGCGTTCAAGAGAACGGGGTTCATGGAGTCGTACTCGTCGTGATGCAAATCACCGATGATCCTAGCGCCGAACGGACGGCATCTCCGCGTTCAACACACGTACGGAACGGAGTCGTCTCCCACGCCTTGATCCAGCAAGGAGGAGGGAGAGGTTGATGGAGATCCAGCAGCACGACGGCATGGTGGAAGTAGCGGGATTCCAACAGGGCTTCGCTAAGCGCTGCGGGAGGAGGAAGATGTGTCACGGGAGGGAGAGGGAGGCGCCAGGCCTTAGATTGGTTTGCTCCTCCTTTTTCCCCACTATATATAGGGCCAAGGGAGAGGGGGAGGCGCAGCCCTTGCCCCTTCCTCCAAGGAAGGGTGCGGCCAAGGGTGGGGAGGAGTCCATCCTCCCCAAGGCACCTCGGAGGTGCCTTCCCCTTTTAGGACTCTCCCCTTTTCTCATCTCTTGGCGCATGGGCCTCTTGGGGCTGGTGCCCTTGGCCCATATAGGCCAAGGCACACCCCCTACAGCCCATGTGGCCCCCCGGGGCAGGTGGCCCCACCCGGTGGACCCCCGGGACCCTTCCGGTGGTCCCGGTACAATACCGATGACCCCGAAACTTGTCCCGATGGCCGAAATAGCACTTCCTATATATAATTCTTTACCTCCGGACCATTCCGGAACTCCTCGTGACGTCCGAGATCTCATCCGGGACTCCGAACAACTTTTGGGTTACCGCATACTAATATCTCTATAACCCTAGCGTCACCGAACCTTAAGTGTGTAGACCCTACGGGTTCGGGAGACATGCAGACATGACCGAGACGTTCTTCGGTCAATAACCAACAGCGGGATCTGGATACCCATGTTGGCTCCCACATGTTCCACGATGATCTCATCGGATGAACCACGATGTCAAGGACTTAATCAATCCCGTATACAATTCCCTTTGTCTAGCGGTACGATACTTGCCCGAGATTTGATCGTCGGTATCCCGATACCTTGTTCAATCTCGTTACCGGCAAGTCTCTTTACTCGTTCCGTAACACATCATCCCGTGATCAACTCCTTGATCACATTGTGCACATTATGATGATGTCCTACCGAGTGGGCCCAGAGATACCTCTCCGTCACACGGAGTGACAAATCCCAGTCTCGATTCGTGCCAACCCAACAGACACTTTCGGAGATACCCTAGTGTACCTTTATAGCCACCCAGTTACGTTGTGACGTTTGGCACACCCAAAGCACTCCTACGGTATCCGGGAGTTGCACAATCTCATGGTCTAAGGAAATGATACTTGACATTAGAAAAGCTTTAGCATACGAACTACATGATCTTGTGCTATGCTTAGGATTGGGTCTTGTCCATCACATCATTCTCCTAATGATGTGATCCCGTTATCAACGACATCCAATGTCCATGGTTAGGAAACCATAACCATCTATTGATCAACGAGCTAGTCAACTAGAGGCTCACTAGGGACATGGTGTTGTCTATGTATCCACACATGTATCTGAGTTTCCTATCAATACAATTATAGCATGGATAATAAACGATTATCATGAACAAGGAAATATAATAATAATCAATTTATTATTGCCTCTAGGGCATATTTCCAACAGTCTCCCACTTGCACTAGAGTCAATAATCTAGTTCACATCGCCATGTGATTAACACTCACAGGTCACATCGCCATGTGACTAACACCCAAGAGTTCAGGGTTTGATCATGTTGCTTGTGAGAGAGGTTTTAGTCAACGGGTCTGAACCTTTCAGATCCACGTGTGCTTCACAAATCTCTATGTCATCTCCTAGATGCAGCTACCACGTTCTATTTGGAGCTATTCCAAATAACTGTTCTACTATACGAATCCAGTTTACTACTCAGAATAATCTGGATTAGTGTCAAAGTTTGCATCGGCGTAACCCTTTACGACGAACTCTTTTACCACCTCCATAATCGAGAAAATTCCTTAGTCCACTAGTTACTAAGGATAACTTTGACCACTGTCCTGTGATCCGTTCTTGGATCACTCTTGTACCCCTTGACTGACTCATGGTAAGGCACACTTCAGGTGCGGCACACAGCATAGCATACTGTAGAGCCTATGTCTTAAGCATAGGGGACGACCTTCGTCCTTTCTCTCTATTCTGCCGTGGTCGAGCTTTAAGTCTTAACTTCATACCTTACAACTCAGGCAAGAACTCCTTCTTTGACTGATCCATCTTGAACACCTTCAAGATCATGTCAAGGTATGTGCTCATTTGAAAGTACCATTAAGCGTTTTGATCTATCCTTATAGATCTTGATGCTCAATGTTCAAGTAGCTTAATCCAGGTTTTCCGTTGAAAACACTTTCAAAATAACCCTATATGCTTTCCAGAAATTCTACATCATTTCTGATCAACAATATGTCAACAACATATACTCATCAGAAATTCTATAGTGCTCCCACTCACTTCTTTGGAAATACAAGTTTCTCATAAACTTTGTATAAACCCAAAATCTTTGATCATCTCATCAAAGCATACATTCCAACTCCGAGATGCTTACTCCAGTCCTTAGAAGGATTGCTGGAGCTTTGCATACTTATTAGCATCTTTCAGGATTGACAAAACCTTCCAGTTGTATCACATACAACCTTTCCTCAAGAAAATCGTCGAGGAAACAATGTTTTGACATCCTATCTGCAAGATTTCATAAATAATGCAGTGATCGCTAACATAATTCTAACAGACTCTTAGCATCGCTACGAGTGAGAAAATCTCACCGTAGTCAACTCCTTGAACTTGTCAGAAAATATCTTAACGACAAGTCGAGCTTTCTTAATGGTGACATTTACCATCATTGTCCGTCTTCCCTTTTAAAATCCATATGTACCTAACAGCCTTACGACAATCAAGTAGTTCTTCCAAAGTCTACACTTTGTTTTCATATATGGATCCTCTCTCGGATTATATGGCCTCGAGCCATTTATCGGAATCCGGGTCCACCATCGCTTCTCCATAGCTCGTAGGTTCATTGTTGTCTAGCAACATGACTTCCAAGACAGGATTACGTACCACTCTGAAGTAGTACGCATCCTTGTCATCCTACGAGGTTTGGTAGTGACTTGATCTGAAGTTTCATGATCACTATCATAAGCTTCCACTTCAATTGGTGTAGGTGCCACAGGAACAACTTCCTGTGCCCTGCCACACACTAGTTGAAGAGACGGTTCAATAACCTCATCAAGTCTCCACCATCCTCCCACTCAATTCTTTGGAGAGAAACTTTTCCTCGAGAAAGGACCCGATTCTAGAAACAATCCCTTATTGCTTTCGGATCTGAGACAGGAGGTATACCCAATTGTTTTAGGTGTCCTATGAAGATGCATTTATCCGCTTTGGGTTCGAGCTTATCAGCCTGAAACTTTTTCACATAAGCGTCGCAGCCCCAAACTTTTTAAGAAATGATAGCTTAGGTTTCTCTAAACCATAGTTCATACGGTGTCATCTCATCGGAATTACGTGGTGCCCTATTTAAAGTGAATGTGGTTGTCTCTAATGCCTAACCCATAAACTATTGTGGTAATTCGATAAGAGACATCATGGTATGCATCATATCCAATAGGGTGCAGTTATGATGTTCGGACACACCATCACACTATGGTGTTCCAGGCTGTATTAGTTGTGAAACAATTTCCACAATGTCTTAATTCCGTGCCAAACTCGTAATTCAGATATTCATCTCTATGATCATATCATAGATCTTTTATCCTCTTGTCACGACGATCTTTCAACTTCACCCTAAACTTACTTGAACCTTTCAATAATTCAGACTCGTGATTCATCAAGTAAATATACTCAACATCTACTCAAATCATCTGTGAAGTAAGAACATAACGATATCCACTACATGCCTCAGCACTCATTGGACTGCACACATCAAAATGTATTACTTCCAACAAGTTGCTTGCTAGTTCCATTTTACTGAAAACGAGGCTTTCAGTCATCTTGCCCATGTGGTATGATTTGCATGTCTCAAGTGATTCAAGATCAAGCGAGTACAAAAAGGTCCATTTGCATGGAGTTTCTTCATGCATATACACCAATAGACATGGTTCGCATGTCTCAAACTTTTCAAAAATGAGTGAGTCCAAAGATCCATCAACATGGAGCTTCTTCATGCGTTTTATACCGATATGACTTACGTGGCTGTGCCACAAGTAAGTGGTGCTATCATTACTATCTTTTGGCATGAACATGTGTATCACTACGATCGAGATTCAATAAACCATTCATTTTAGGTGTAAGACCATTGAAGGTATTATTCAAATAAACAGAGTAACCATTATTCTCCTTAAATGAATAACCGTATCACGATAGACATAATCCAATCATGTCTATGCTCAACGCAAACACCAATCTCGATGGTAGAGGGAGCGTACGATATTTGATCAACCTTGGAAATACTTCCAACACATATCGTCATCTCACCTTTAGCTAGTCTCCGTTTATTCCATAGCTTTTATTTCGAGTTACTAACACTTAGCAACCGAACCGGTATCTAATACCCTGGTGCTACTAGGAGTACTAGTAAAGTACACATTAACACAATGTATATCCAATATACTTCTATTGACTTTGCCAGCCTTCTCATCTACCAAGTATCTAGGGTAATTCTGCTCCAGTGGTTGTTCCCCTTATTACAGAAGCACTTAGTCTCGGGTTTGGGTTCAACCTTGGGTTTCTTCACTAGAGCAGCAGCTGAATTGCCGTGTCATGAAGTATCCCTTCTTGCCCTTGCCCTTCTTGAAACTAGTGGTTTCACCAACCATCAACAATTGATGCTCCTTCTTGATTTCTACTTTTGTGGTGTCAAACATCACGAACATCTCAAGGATCATCATACATGTCCCCGATATATTATAGTTCATCACGAAGCTCTAGCAGCTTGGTGGTAATGACTTCGGAGAAACATCACTATCTTATCTGGAAGATCAACTCCCACTTGATTCAAATGATTGTTGTACTCAGACAATCCGAGCACAAGCTCAACAATTGAGCTTTTCTCCTTAGTTTGCAGGTTAAGAAAATCGTCGGAGGTCTTATACCTCTTGACGTGGGCACGAGCCTGAAATCCCAATTTCAGCCCTCAAAACATCTCATATGTTTTTGCGACGTTTCAAAAAAAAACCGTCTTTGGTGCCTCAATTCTAAACCATTTAACTGAACTATCACGTAGTTATCAAAACGTGTATGTCAGATGTTCGCAACTTCCACACACAACGTTCGAGGTTCAGCACACTGAGCGGTGCATTAAGGACATAAGCCTTCTAAGAAGCAATGAGGACAATCCTCAGTTTATGGACCTAGTCCGCATAATTGCTACTATCAACTTTCAACTAATTTTTCTCTAGGAACATATCTAAACAGTAGAACTGAAACGCGAGCTACGACATAATTTGCAAAATCCTTTTGACTATGTTCAGGATAATTAAGTTCATCTTATGAACTCCCACTCAGATAGACATCCCTCTAGTCATCTAAGTGATTACATGATCCGAGTCAACTAGGCCGTGTCCGATCATCACGTGAGACGGACTAGTCATCATCGATGAAGATCTTCATGTTGATCGTATCCACCATACGACTCATGCTCGACCTTTCGGTCTTCTGTGTTCCGAGGCCATGTCTGTACATGCTAGGCTCGTCAAGTTAACCTAAGTGTTTGCATGTGTAAATCTGTCTTACACCCGTTGTATGTGAACGTCTGAATAAAACACCCGATCATCACGTGGTGTTTTGAAACAGCGAACTGTCGCAACGGTGCACAGTTAGGGGGAAAACTTTCTTGAAATTTTAATGAGGGATCATCTTATTTACTACCGTCGTTCTAAGAAAATAAGATGTATAAACATGATAAACATCACATGCAATCAAATAGTGACATGATATGGCCAATATCATATTGCTCCTTTTGATATCCATCTTCGGGGCTCCATGATCATCATCGTCACCGGCATGACACCATGATCTCCATCATCATGATCTCCATCATCGTGTCTTCATGAAGTTGTCACGTCATCTATTACTTCTACTACTACAGCTAACGGTTAGCAATAAAGTAAAGTAATTACATGACGTTTATGTTGACACGCAGGTCATGAATAAATTGAGACAACTCCTATGGCTCCTGCCGGTTGTCATACTCATTGACATGCAAGTCGTGATTCCTATTACAAGAACATGATCAATCTCATACATCACATATATCATTCATCACATCCTTTGGCCATATCACATCACATAGCATACCCTGCAAAAACAAGTTAGACGTCCTCTAATTGTTGTTTGCATGTTTTACGTGGCTGCTATGGGTTTCTAGCAAGAACGTTTCTTACCTACGCAAAACCACAACGTGATATGCCAATTTCTATTTACCCTTCATAAGGACCCTTTTCATCGAATCCGATCCGACTAAAGTAGGAGAGACAGACACCCGCTAGCCACCTTATGCAACTAGTGCATGTCAGTCGGTGGAACCTGTCTCACGTAAGAGTACGTGTAAGGTCGGTCCGGGCCGCTTCATCCCACGATGCCACCGAATCAATATAAGACTAGTAACGGCAAGCATATTGAACAAAATCAACGCCCACAACTACTTTGTGTTCTACTCGTGCATAGAAACTACGCAATAGACCTAGCTCATGATGCCACTGTAGGGGAACGTAGCATAAATTCAAAATTTTCCTACGTGTCGCCAAGATCTATCTATGGAGTCATCTAGCAACGAGGGAGGAGTGGATCTACATACCCTTGTAGATCGCGCGCGGAAGCATTCAAGAGAACGGGGTTGATGGAGTCGTACTCGTCGGGATTCAAATCACCGATGATCCTAGCGCCGAACGGATGGCACCTCCGCGTTCAACACACGTACGGAATGGAGACGTCTCCCAAGCCTTGATCCAGCAAGGAGGAGGGAGAGGTTGATGGAGATCCAGCAGCACGACGGCATGGTGGAAGTAGCGGGATTCCAACAGGGCTTCGCTAAGCGCTGCGGGAGGGAGAGGGAGGCGCCAGGCCTTGGATTGGTTTGCTCCTCCTTTTTCCCCACTATATATAGGGCCAAGGGAGAGGGGGAGGCGCAGCCCTTGCCCCTTCCTCCAAGGAAGGGTGCGGCCAAGGGTGGGGAGGAGTCCATCCTCCCCAAGGCACCTCGGAGGTGCCTTCCCCTTTTAGGACTCTCCCCTTTTCCCATCTCTTGGCGCATGGGCCTCTTGGGGCTGGTGCCCTTGGCCCATATAGGCCAAGGCACACCCCCTACAGCCCATGTGGCCCCCGGGGAAGGTGGCCCCACCCGGTGGACCCCCGGGACCCTTTCGGTGGTCCCGGTACAATACCGATGACCCCGAAACTTGTCCCGATGGCCGAAATAACACTTCCTATATATAATTCTTTACCTCCGGACCATTCCTGAACTCCTCGTGACGTCCGAGATCTCATCTGGGACTCCGAACAACTTTTGGGTTACCGCATACTAATATCTCTATAACCCTAGCGTCACCGAACCTTAAGTGTGTAGACCCTACGGGTTCGGGAGACATGCAGACATGACCGAGACGTTCTTCGGTCAATAACCAACAGCGGGATCTGGATACCCATGTTGGCTCCCACATGTTCCACGATGATCTCATCGGATGAACCACGATGTCAAGGACTTAATCAATCCCGTATACAATTCCCTTTGTCTAGCGGTACGATACTTGCCCGAGATTTGATCGTCGGTATCCCGATACCTTGTTCAATCTCGTTACCGGCAAGTCTCTTTACTCATTCCGTAAGACATCATCCCGTGATCAACTCCTTGATCACATTGTGCACATTATGATGATGTCCTACCGAGTGGGCCCAGAGATACCTCTCCGTCACACGGAGTGACAAATCCCAGTCTCGATTCGTGCCAACCCAACAGACACTTTCGGAGATACCCTAGTGTACCTTTATAGCCACCCAGTTACGTTGTGACGTTTGGCACACCCAAAGCACTCCTACGGTATCCGGGAGTTGCACAATCTCATGGTCTAAGGAAATGATACTTGACATTAGAAAAGCTTTAGCATACGAACTACATGATCTTGTGCTATGCTTAGGATTGGGTCTTGTCCATCACATCATTCTCCTAATGATGTGATCCCGTTATCAACGACATCCAATGTCCATGGTTAGGAAACCATAACCATCTATTGATCAACGAGCTAGTCAACTAGAGGCTCACTAGGGACATGGTGTTGTCTATGTATCCACACATGTATCTGAGTTTCCTATCAATACAATTATAGCATGGATAATAAACGATTATCATGAACAAGGAAATATAATAATAATCAATTTATTATTGCCTCTAGGGCATATTTCCAACAGTCTCCCACTTGCACTAGTCAATAATACAGTTCACATCGATATGTGATTAACACTCACAGGACACATCCCCATGTGACTAACACCCAGAGTTCTGGGTTTGATCAATGTTGCTTGTGAGAAGAAGGTTTTAGTCAACGGGTCTGAACCTTTCAGATCAGTGTGCTTCACAAAATCTCTATGTCATCTCCTAGATGCAGCTACCACGTTCTATTTGGAGCTTATTCCAAATACTGTTCTACTATACGAATCCAGTTTACTACTCAGAATAATCTGGATTAGTGTCAAAGTTTGCATCGGCGTAACCCTTTACGACGAACTCTTTTACCACCTCCATAATCGAGAAAATTCCTTAGTCCACTAGTTACTAAGGATAACTTTGACCACTGTCCTGTGATCCGTTCTTGGATCACTCTTGTACCCCTTGACTGACTCATGGTAAGGCACACTTCAGGTGCGGCACACAGCATAGCATACTGTAGAGCCTATGTCTTAAGCATAGGGGACGACCTTCGTCCTTTCTCTCTATTCTGCCGTGGTCGAGCTTTAAGTCTTAACTTCATACCTTACAACTCAGGCAAGAACTCCTTCTTTGACTGATTCATCTTGAACACCTTCAAGATCATGTCAAGGAATGTGCTCATTTGAAAGTACCATTAAGCGTTTTGATCTATCCTTATAGATCTTGATGCTCAATGTTCAAGTAGCTTAATCCAGGTTTTCCGTTGAAAACACTTTCAAAATAACCCTATATGCTTTCCAGAAATTCTACATCATTTCTGATCAACAATATGTCAACAACATATACTCATCAGAAATTCTATAGTGCTCCCACTCACTTCTTTGGAAATACAAGTTTCTCAGAAATTATTGTATATATGTAGCCGGTAGTGTCAGATAGATATACGAGAACTTGTTGTTCGACCAATCTCTCGGAGAAGGAGAGGTGGTCGATATCACTTCTCTCTGTATATATGCATATATGTTCATGACGATCTTCTGTTTCCTTCGTTTGCTTACTAGCTAGCTAGCGTGTCTAGTCCTCTCTATATACGTATGTATAGTACGTAGCGTCGACCAAGCACAGACATAACAGAGGACACTTCTCTCTATTAATTATAACTAGCTAACACAATATATGAAACACCTAAATTAACCCCCTAAAACCCCCCCCCCCCTTTCAAAAAAAAAACAAAAACCCCCAGCCACAGAAGTGCTGACTGCGTGGACGCCTATTGGTCCGGTTGGGTGCCACCAACCGGGACCAAAGGGTCTCCTGACTGGGCTCTGGCGCATTGCCCACGTGGAGGGCCTTTAGTCCCCGGTTCTGGATTGAACCGGACTTAAGGGGGGGTATTAGTACCGACACTTTTAGTCCCGGTTCCCCTGAACCGGGACTAAAAAGGCCCTTACGAACCGGGACTATAGGCTCTTTTTATACCAGTGTGTGAAGGAAAGGCAGGAGCAACACACACAACGGGTAAACCGACCATGCATAACCGGCGTGGCTTGAAAATGGCAAGGTGCTCCTTCAAGATCTGGGGGTCGGCACGAATGGCAGCCATCGCGACCTCATTCGCGCGTGCGGCCACGATTTTGCTTCTCTGCTGCCAAACACTAGTAGAAAACTGGGCTTTGGTCACAGTGCATTATACACATTAGTCCCGGTTGCATTACGAACCGGGACTAATGTGAGCATTAGTTCCCGGTTCGAGCGTTAAAAGGCATTAGTCCCGGTTCAAATGGGCCCTTTAGTCCCGGTTTGAGACACGAACCGGGACAAAAGGGCATCGCACCCTTTAGTCCGGGCTCGTGTCTCAAACCGGGACTAAAGATTAGAGCCCTTTAGTCCCGGTTTGAGACACGAACCGGGACAGAAGGGCATCGCACCCTTCTGTCCCGGTTCGTGTCTCAAACCGGGACTAAAGGGCTTCATTTCTCAAACTCTACCCCCCCTGTGTAACGCCATTTCAGTTTCGAAAAAAACAAAAGAAAATGATAAAAACTTCAAAAAATAAAATCCTTCGAGATGTAGTTGTATTACTACATCTACTAGTTAGGAAAATTAAAAAACTTAAATTTGGACATGTTTTGCAAAAAAGTGTCATGAAAAAGTAAAACGGCTATAACTTTTACATATGATGTCGAAAAAACATATAATATATCAAAATGTTCAGCACGATAATCCGAATCCAAAAAAAGTATAATATATCAAAACGTATAAGATAACTTTTGCAAATTTTTAGAATCCTCAAATTCTAGAAGGAAAAAAGATATGCTCAAATTTCAGTTATTTTTTAATTTTGGTTAAATGTGGTCAAACTATGGTCAAAGTACTTATTCAAGAAGTATTAGTGTTACTACATAATTATTCAAGAATATTAGTGTTACTAAATAATTATTTAAAAAATTTGAATTTTGGTCAAATCTGGGCAAACCGTGGTCAAACTACTTATTCAAGAAATATTTGTGTTACTAAATAATTATTGTTTTTTAGAATAATAATTTCAAACTCAAACAGTGAAACGTGTGACTTCATGCTCAAGCTAAACTCCCGAGGGTTAATAGGATTGACATCTTACTATTGTCAGGAAAACAACAAGTGCAGACTTGGAAACGAGGGAGAATAGAACCCGGAAGATAAGCATGCTCAGGCTGGAGTAGTGAGAGGATGGGCGACCGGCCGGCAAGTGAGGGGGTGTTTGGTTTCAAGGACTTTTTTGTGTTGACACTAGAAAAAGTCCCTAGCAAACCAAACAGGGTGGGACTTTTTGGGGACTTTTTGCTAAAAGTCCTTGAGAGTCTTTTTCAAAAAGTCCTAGGGACTAGAAAAGGTCCTAAGACTAGAGAACCAAACACCACCTTAGATGATTTGGAATGATGAGGGGTGATTAGAGATTAGAGGTTAAATTGAGAAGTGATGAGGGGTGATTAGAGATTAAATTCTAAAATAATTCAGAAATTTGAAAATACGAAAAAACCGGGACTAAAGGTGGAGCTCTAGACAGCAGCCACGTGGAGGGCCTTTAGTCCCGATTGGTATAAGAACCAGGACTAGGGGGGCTTTATTCAGAACTGGCACAGTGTGGACTGTAGCCGACGCATCTTCTCACGTAAGCCATGGGCGTACTATACACCGACGGTGCTCCAAGATATTTTGTGTTGCATCTCACATGGTTGGTGATAATAAACTGTGTGCGATCTACTTGATCTATCGTCTTGATCATTTGAATTATGTAATGGGGTCACAGCTACAAAGGATGGTGTTTGAATTGTTAGAACTTATATCTGAAGTGAACATGCAACTATAGGTCTGTCGTCAAAAAAATTGGAATGATTCAGGGTACGTTTGTACATTTTTATACATTCACTGGGTTTTCCAGGCATTTTATGCGCATAATTCAAATTTGAACTACATGCACATGCTCCAGTGCATATAAACTTATTGAAAAATCAAATATGTGTCTTTGGTTGCATGCTTAGGTCCCATGCAAGAAATGGGAATGAATTTCAAACACCCTGCCACCGTTACTGAGCAACAAACAATGACATGCCTGGTTTTTAAATTCTAGTAAATCCAAAACTCGTCTGAAATTCATGAAACTTGGCATGCTATCATGTAGCGGCATCAACATGCCGTGGTACAAATTTTGTCCCATTTGGGGCAGGTTTGGGTATAAGCTTCTTACAAACCAGAGATTCTCACAATAAGTGTGATAGTTTCGATAGGAAACATGCCACCTTTGGGGACGAAACGATATCCATTGCCTCTTATTGCTTTCAAAAAAATTTGAGTGTCAACATAGAACAACAGGAGTGTTGCGCGATTTTTTGTGATTTTTCGGGGTTCATTTGGACATTTTTATGCATTAACTGAGTTTTCAATGCATTTATGTGCATAATTCAAATCTGAACTTCATGCACATGCTCCAGTGCATATAAACTGGTTGAAAAATCAAATATGTGTCCTTGTGTGCATGCTTAGGTCCAATGCAAGAAATCGGAATAAATTTGAAACACCAGGGCACCGTTGATTGCCGGCAAAATATTGGGATGCCTGATTTTAAAATTCTAGTAAATCCAAAACCCGTCTGAAATTCATGAAACTTGGCATGTTATCATTTAGCGGCATCAACATGCCCTGATACAAATTTTGTCCCATTTGGGGCAGGTTTGGGTATATGCTTCCCACAAACCGGAGCTTCTGATAACAAGCATGATGGTTTTCGGTAGCGAACGTCCCACCTTTGGGGACGAAATGATATCCATTGCCTCTTATTGATTTCAAATTTTTTTGTCATGTCAACGTAGAACAACAGGTGTGTTGTGCGAATTTTTGTGATTTTTCGGGGTCGTTTGGACATTTTTATGCATTAACTGAGTTTTCAATGCATTTATGTGCAAAATTCAAATTTGAACTACATGTACATGCTCCAGTGCATATAAACTGGTTGAAAAATCAAATATGTGTCCTTGTGTGCATGCTTAGGTCCCATGCAAGAAATGGGAATGAATTTCAAACACCGGGGCACCGTTGATTGCCGGCAAAACATTGAGATGCCTGGTTTTTATATTCTAGTAAATCCAAAACTCGTCTGAAATTCATGAAACTTGGCATGCTATCATGGAGCAGCATCAACATGTCATGGTACAAATTTTTTCCTATTTGGGGCAGGTTTGGGTATATGCTTCTCACAAACCAAAGCTTCTGACAAGAAGCATGATGGTTTTCGGTAGGGAACGTCCCACCTTTGGGGACGAAACAATATCCATTGCCTCTTATTGCTTTCAATTTTTTTTCTCATGTCAACATAGAAAAATAGGAGTGTTGTGAGAATTTTTGTGAGTTTTTGGGGTTCGTTTGGACATTTTTATGCATTAACTGAGTTTTCATTGCATTTTATGTGCATAATTCAAATTTGAACTACATGCACATGCTCCATTGCATATAAATTGGTTGAAAATTCAAATATGTGTCCTTGGGTGCATGCTTAGGTCCCATGCAAGAAATGGGAATGAATTTCAAACACCGGGGTTACCGTTGATTGCCGGCAAAACATTGAGATGTCTGGTTTTTAAATTCTAGTAAATCCAAAACTCGTCTCAAATTCATGAAACTTGGCATGCTAACATGGAGCGGCATCAACATGCCGTGGTACAAAATTTGTCTCATTTCTGGCAGGTTTGGGTATATGCTTCTCACAAACCGGAGCTTATCATAACAAGCATGATGGTTTTCGGTAGGGAATGTCCCACCTTTGGGGACGAAATGATATCCATTGCCTCTTATTGCTTTCAATTTTTTTCTCGTGTCAACATAGAACAACTGGAGTGTAGAGTGAATTTTTGTGATTTTTCGTGGTTCGTTTGGACATTTTTATGCATTAACTGAGTTTTCAATGCATTTTATGTGCATAATTCAAATTTGAACTACATGCACATACTCCAGTGCATATAAATTGGTTGAAAAATAAAATATGTGTCCTTGGGTGAGTGCTTAGGTCCCATGCAAGAAATGGGAATGAATTTCAAACACCGGGGCACCGTTGATTGCCGGCAAAACATTGAGATGCCTGGTTTTTAAATTCTAGTAAATCCAAAACTCATCTGAAATTCATGAAACTTCGCATGCTATCATGGAGCGGCATCAACATGCCGTGGTACAAATTTTGTCACATTTGGGGCAGGTTTGGGTATATGCTTCTCACAAACCGGAGCTTCTCACAACAAGCATGATGGTTTTTGGTAGGGAACGTCCCACCTTTGGGGACGAAACGATATCCATTGCCTCTTATTGCTTTCGAATTTTTTTTCTCGTGTCAACATAGAGCAACTGGAGTGTTGTGTGAATTTTTGTGATTTTTCAGGGTTCGTTTGGACATTTTTATGCATTAACTGAGTTTTCAATACATTTTATGTGCATAATTCAAATATGAACTACATGCACATGCTCGAGTGCATATAAATTGGTTGAAAAAAATCAAATATGTGTCCTTGGGTGCATGCTTAGGTCCCATGCAAGAAATGGGCATGAATTTCAAACACTGGGGCACCGTTGATTGCCGAAAAAACATTGAGATGCCTGGTTTTTAAATCCTAGTAAATTCAAAATTCTATTAACCATTCATGTGACGCCATGTGTTTTGGTTTTAATGGATGTAGGAGGTGCCGTGCGGACATCTACTTTACCTTGACTGAACGGGAGGCGTGCAAGCGTCGTCCGGTGCGCAGGCTGACCGAGAGGCGTGCAAGCTGTCCTCGAGTGCGCAGGCTCACCGGGAAGCGAGCCCTTTGATTTCCATGGCCGTCCACCTTGCTTGCGTCCTCTCCTTGAATGGCGCCCAAGCCGCAGTTTAATTCGCTTTTTAAATATAAAACACTGATCGCAAACATTTTAGTTTGAACACCCGTGTGCAAACCGACAGCTTCCCCAGGAAGCCAAGAGAAAATGTACCAAGCAGGATTTCTGTAGCTTTTGATCGCAAACGATTTAGATAGAACACCCGTATGCAAAGTGAGAGCACCACAGGATTTGTGCATCCCTTCAACGCAAACGGTTGTTCTGGATGACCCGTGTGCAACCACGTAGAAACAATTTGGTAAGATTTGCATCTGTCATATTGGGTATGTTGTCATTTGTCAAACTGGAAAGATTTACATTTGTTGATCTAGTAACGTTGCCATTTGTCAATCCTTGTAACACTGCGATTTGTCAAAATATGCAGCTAGAAATCATTAGCACGATGTAATTTTCGCAACTAAAATTCAGTAATTAAGCATAGTTTTCATTCATACATTAAGCAGTCATTCTTAATTTATACAAACAGTTCAACTCGACAGCTGAAATGACCAAACTTCTCCCCAATTGTTGCCAACCACGTACTGAAATAGCTAGTTCAACTATATATGCTAGCTAATTTTAAGTACGTTATACAGTTCAACCACACATCTATAGTCAGACGAACTGAACAAATAGCCCCTAAATACTACTACTACCACGGAGGGGCTTTCTGCTACTTCCGGCAGCCTCTCCTCTGCCGAGCGCGCTCAGTAAGAGGCAGAGGAGGAGGAGGAGCCTACCGACAAGCTGGACAAATGCAATACGGTGCCTGCCACTGTTGCACGTTCAGCGACGCTCGCCAGCTCGAATGCCCACTGCCACTCTAGACGATGCCTCTCAAAGCGGTCGGACTGCTCGTAGATCTCCTGATTCCTCGCCTCTGCGTCGACGTGTCCTGCGGCCACGGCTGCGGTAAGGCTCTTTGCGTGCTCGACGAGGCGCTCCTCCTCTTCCCGTAGGAACTTGATGTAGCGCGCAAGGTCGCTGACGCACGTGCGGGCGGCGGTGAAGGAGCGGGTGATGATCCCGGCGGTTGACGGTGGGGTGGCTGTCGATGATGGGGTGGCGGCCATGACCGCCACCTCCCGCCTTCGATCCGCGGTGGCGTAGCGGGTTATGGCCACGGTGGACGGCAGTGGGGTGGCGGCCATGACGGCCACCTCCCGCCTTTGAGCCGCGGCGGCGGAGCGGGAGATGGCCCTGGCTTTTGACAGTGGTGTGGTGGCAACGGCGGCCGGCCACAGCTGCCGACGGGCAGCGGCGGCGGAGCGTGTGGTGGGTGTTCCGCGCACACCCAAATGGTACGTCACGGGCACTACACTACGCCGGGGACTGCGCCGCCGTTGTGGTGTATCCTCCCAGCTGGAGCTGTCCTCTGATGATGGCGGAGTGGCTGAGCGACAGCGACGGACCGGTGCCATTGGCGATTGTGGTAGAAGCAGACGAGATAATCTATAGGGAGGGAGGGGAAAATGCAACGTAGGACTCGCCGG
Source organism: Triticum urartu (assembly GCF_003073215.2). Classification (NCBI taxonomy): domain Eukaryota; kingdom Viridiplantae; phylum Streptophyta; class Magnoliopsida; order Poales; family Poaceae; genus Triticum; species Triticum urartu. Next base: position 22,416,839 of record NC_053028.1, read on the forward strand.
CCGTGAGGGTTTTTATAGCAGTTCGGTAAGCATTGACATTTTGGGGGATTTCATCGAGTCGGACAGGAAGCTTGCGCAGGAACCTTCGAGGTTGCGTGGGAACGGGCTCAACGATGATTCATTGGCACCGCCGTTTGGCCAAAAGAACTCCCCCGCACGCTACGCAAGCTTGTGCTATAAGCCGTCTGCGGCAGCGGGGTGACAGGACGTGCGAGAGGAGGACGAGAGGACATGTACACATACAGTTAATAAAAAAACATTTGCGATTTAGTTACCTACTATACCTCCGTCCTTGTTTATAAGTAGGATTTATTAACTTATAAAATACGAATGCATATCGCCATAGATTATGTTGTTGGAGTCATATTTGAACATAGTTTCCAGCTATACAATTTTTGTAACATGCATTAACACTTTTTTGGTTAAATTTAAGGTTATACACCAGGAAGCGTTTGCCCGCAACACACACGGCTTATTCCATCACAAACAGTTCTGATGGATCAACTGTCTGCCACGTATCGCACACGCAACTCTAATCTGATTCGTGCTTGATGTCTCCGACATCGCTCGCACAGTTCGTCTTATTTTCCATGTATCAATGTGTCGTCCTCTGCTTGCGTCCCTCGGCAAGCTCCGCTCATCGTTAGGCGCCGCGGCGCACTCGGTCGCGTCCGTTGGCGCGCTCTGCTCGCGTCCGTCGGCGCGCTCGGTTTGTGGACAACTTTTACTTGAGGCGACCGCGGAGCGCTCTGCTCGCGTCCCTCCACGCGCGCTCTGCCAGCGGTTGGACGTGCGCACGATCACGTCAGGGGCCCCATATGCATGCGGTTGCGCCACGCGCGTTGCCACGCGATGCAGTTACGTGCGGCACGATGGAGTTACACGCTACAAATTAGAACTGCCATCAGGGCCTGCCGATATTCCTGGCCGTCCGGCTTCCCCTTTAATTCCCGCGACCATTATAACCTTAGTCTCTTCAACCTTTCAGTCGTGCCACACAATACAACAAGCACACCCACGACGACACAGAGAGAGGGGATGTCCGACCTCCAATGGAGTTCGGCGAGCAAAGAGTGGAGACCAACTCGAGGGAGACGGATCTCTCGATGGTGTACACCATCGATCCGGCCGTGGTGGATGACTACTTCAACAGCATTGAGCAGTTTCTTGCTGGAGACAAGTACAAGGTGGTCGGCATCAACCTCCAGTACACCGTCGGTCGTCCCGGCATAGATCAGAAGGTTGCCATAGCCAGTTGTGCGTGCGCCATCATGTTCTCATCTACCACTACTACATGGCCACAGACCCTTGCGACCGTTTCAACAGGTTTGTCAATAGCATCGACTACAAGTTTGCCACCCTGGATACCAAAGATGATGTAAAAGCGCTCAGTGTTATGGGCTTGGCCTGCAAGAACCTTGTCAAAATCCGTGAGCACTACAGGGTCTGGGGCAGCACGAAGCAGGATGCCCAGAGAACAAGTCTGGTATCCTGGAACAAGGCCTGCATGCGGCAACTAGATGAACCTCACCTCAAGTTCGCGGCCAAGAGTGTGTACACATGCTACGAGATGCACAAGCGTATCGTTGACATGAGGAAGTGCCTCATTACCAAAATCGACGAGCCCGGATTGAGCCACAATCAGAACAAGCATCACAAGAAGTAGATGATGATCAGATGATCGTTTATGCTAGTTAATCATGCATGTAATATATAGTTTACCTTATTGTTGGTGTGTGGAAATGTCATGTGTGTAGTAGCCACCTATGTAATTATGCATGTAATAGTTTACTTTGGCGTGTGCAGATGACATGGTTGTAGTAGCCACCTATGTAAGTGGATGGTTAATTTGGTTATGCAAGCATGTCCTTATAAGTGTGTGGGTGTGTGTGTGTTGTTGTTGTCCTGTATGCAATCCCATCGGACACACCTTGATCTGGCTGATCGTTTCTTTTGTGTTGCCGAATCACAAACAGTTCATCCGAGTGAACTGTATGCTGTATATCGCACACAGCTTCATCTAGCTGCCCATTTCTTTTGTTTTTCCTAATCACAAATAGTTCATCCGAGTGAACCGTATGTTGTGTAACGCACACGCCTTCACCTGGCTTCCCATTTCTTTTGTTCCACCTCATCGCAAACAGTTCATTGAACTAAACCGTATGCCCTGCATCGCACACGCAACTAAAATCTGAACTGTGTTTGATGCATCCTCCATCGCAAACGTTTTTCACCTTTTTGATGGTTGTCATACACCACCGTTTGCGATTATTGCATCGCACACAGTTTCTCGAAGGGTCTCTGATCGTAGTGTGATGTTAGCAGCATCCCGCAGTACTGTATCATCATTTCACCCACATAGCATGTGCTAAAAAGTGGAGAGGGTTACGGCAAAAACTGGATGCACTTCATGTACAAAACGGACAATCTCTTTCGAAGTATCAGTGTTTGATACGGAAACTCATCTGTTACAAAAGGCATTTCATTTCTTCACATGTAACTGCAGTGATATTCTAGATCAAAGGCATCATCCTAATAGTTGTGGAGAGAAAGTCTTCACTTTTTCTTCGCTTGTGTCCTTTCCTTATTGCGCCATAACCATGGATATTCTTCTTCGTTTAACAGGGTGCTTGGGTCAGCCTTGACTTTGAGGGGAGGAATTTCATGAAACTTTTCATAATCTTCAGACATATCTGTCTTGCCCTCCAATCCCACGATGTCTATTTTTCCTGAAATAACTATGTGGCGTTTTGGCTCATTGTATGATGTATTCGCTTCCTTATCTTTTCTTTTTCTCGGTTTGGTAGACATTTTCTTCACATAGAAAACATGTGCCACGTCATTGGCTAGGACGAATGGTTTGTCTGTGTACCCACGATTGTTCGGATCCACTGTTGTCATTCTGTAATGTGGGTCTACCTGTACCCTGCCTCCTGACAGATTGACTCATTTCCACTAAAACAAAGGGACCTTAAAATCATCTCCGTAGTCAAGTTCCCATATGTCCACTATGTAACCATAATATGTGTCCTTCCCCTCTTGGTTGCTGCATCAAAGAGGACACCGTTGTCTTGGTTGGTCCTCTTTTGATCTTGGGCTATCATGTCAAATGTATTCCCATTTATCTCGTACCCTTTTAAGTCAATATAGTCGAAGATGGTCCCCTGGCCAACGAGTACAGCTCATCATAAACAGTGTTGTCACCCCTGAGAAGAGTTTGCAACCAACTGCCGAAATTCCTGATGTGTTCACATGTAATCCAATCGTCATACTGTTCCGGGTGTTTGGAGCGCAGAATGTTCTTGTGTTCATCGACACACGGGGTTGACAAGGTAGAGTTCTGTAGAACTATGTAGTGTGCTTGAGACCAAGAATGCTCGTCCCTACATATTATTGATTCCCCTCCTAGCGTGCCTTTTCCAGTCAGTCTCCCCTCATACCAATCTTCTTAAGGTCAGGAATGAAGTCAACACAAAACCCAATGACATCCTCTGTTTGATGGCCCATGGAGATGCTTCCATCTAGCCTAGCATGGTTATAGACATATTTCTTTAGGACTCCCATGAACCTCTAAAAGGGGGACATATTGTGTAGAAATACAGTACCCAGAATGACAATCTCGTCGACTAGATGAACTAGGACGTGAATCATGATATTGAAGAAGGATGGTCGGAACACCAGCTCGAAACTGACAAGACATTGCGCCGCATCACTGCTTAACCTTGGTAGGAGTTCTGGATCGATCACCTTCTGAGAGATTGCATTGAGGAATGCATATAGCTTCACAATGGCTAATCGAACGTTTTCCGTAGAAGCCCCCTCAATGCAACCGGAAAGAGTTGCATCATAATCACGTGGCAGTCATGAGACTTTAGGTTCTGGAACTTTTTCTCTACCATATTTATTATTCCCTTTTATTCAACGAGAAGCCAGACGGAACCTTCATACTGAGCAGGCATTCAAAGAAGATTTCCTTCTCTTATTTTGTAAGAGCGTAGCTACCAGGTCCTTCATACTACTTTGGAGGCATGCCGTCTTTTTCGTGCACACGTTGCTGGTCCTCCCGTGCCTCCGGTGTATCTTTTGTCTTCCCATACACGCCCAAGAAGCCTAGTAGGTTCACGCAAAGGTTCTTTGTCACGTGCATCAAGTCAATTGAAGAGCGGACCTCTAGGTCTTTCTAGTAGGTAGGTCCCAAAATATAGATTTCTTCTTCCACATGGGTGCGCGTCCCTCAGCATCAGTCGGAACAGATAGTCCGCCGGGACCCTTTCCAAAGATTTTATGTAAATCACCGGTATGGATGGCGGGCTTCTTCCGGTGATCTGCCTCCCCTTTGAAATGCTTGCCTTTCTTTCGACATTGATGGTTGGTCGGAAGAAATCGACGATGCCCTAGGTACACATTCTTCTTGCATTTGTCCAGGTATATACTTTCGATGTCATCTAAATAGTGTGTGCATGCGTGGTATCCCTTGTTTGTCTGTCCTGAAAGGTTACTGAGAGCAGGCCAATCTTTGATGGTTACAAAAGCAACGCATGCAGGTCAAATTCCTCCTGTTTGTGCTCATCCCACACACGTACACCGTTTCCATTCCATAGTTGTAAAAGTTCTCCAACTAATGGCCTTAGGTAGACATCAATGTCGTTGTCGTGTTGCTTAAGGCCTTCGATGAGAACTGACATCATAATGAACTTTCTGCTTTATGCGCAGCCAAGGAGGAAGGTTATGGATACATAGAGTCACGGGCCAGGTGCTGTGATTGCTGCTCCGCTCCCCAAAAGGATTAATGCCATCCACGCTTAAACCAAACCATACGTTCCTTGCGTCACCTGCAAACTCCTCTCAGTACTTTTTCTCAATTTTTCTCCACTACGACCCGTCAGCGGGTGCTCTCAACTTCTCGTATTTCTTACGGTGCTCTATGTGCCATCGCATCAACTTGGCATGCTCTTTGTTTCTGAACAGACGTTTCAACCATGGTATTATAGGAGCATACCACATCACCTTGGTAGGAACCCTCTTCCTGGGGCACTCGCCGTCAACATCTAGGGTCATCTTGTCTGATCTTATGCCGGAATGCACCGCATACCGGGCATGTGTTCAAATCCTCGTATGCACCGCGGTAGAGGATGCAGTCATTAGGGCATGCATGTATCTTCTGCACCTCCAATCCTGGAGGGCATACAACCTTCTTTGTTGCATACGTACTATCGGGCAATTCGTTATCCTATGGAAACTTCTTTTTCAATATTTTGAGTAGCTTCTCAAATCCTTTGTCAGGCACGCCATTCACCGCCTTCCACTGCAACAATTCCAGTACGGTACCGAGCTTTGTGTTCCCATCTTCGCAATTGGGGTACAACACTTTTTTGTAATCCTCTAACATGCGATCGAACTTCAGCTTCTCCTTTTCACTTTCGCACTGTCTCTTTGCATCAACAATGACCCGGCGGAGATCATCATCGAGCACATCGTCTGGTTCCTCTTGATCTTCAGCTTCCAACGTTGTAGCATCACCATATTCAGGGGGCACATTTTTGTCATCATCCTCTTCTTCTTCGCTGTCTTCCATCATAACCCCTCTTTCCCTGTGCTTTGTCCAAACATTATAGTGTCGCATGAAACCCTTATAAAACAGGTGGGTGTGAAGGGTTTTCGAGTCAGAGTAAGACCTCATATTCCCACAGCTAGGGCATGGACAACACATAAAACCATTCTTCTTGTTTGCCTGCCACTTCGAGAAAATTATGTAGGCCCTCAATGTACTCAGAGGTGCATCTGTTACCATACATCCATTGTTGGTTCATTTGTGTGCATTATATATAATTAAGTGTGTCAAAAACCATTACAGAACCTCATGAATAGATAAGCGACCAAATTAATAGAAGTTCATCATCACATTAAAACCAAAGTACATACATAGTTCTCATTGAACAACGTATAGTTCTCCAGAGCATCTGATTAAACCATACATTGAAACTATGTAAAACATTTCAATGCAACAACAAATGTGATCATAATCGCAACCAAGGTAAAAATTAATCCAATGGCATAATGATACCAATCCTCGGTATGAATGGCATATTTTCTAATCTTTCTAATCTTCAAGCGCATAGCATCCATCTTGATCTTGTGATCATCGACGACATCCACAACATGCAACTCCAATATCATCTTCTCCTCCTCATTTTTTTAATTTTTCCTTCAAGTAATTGTTTTCTTCTTCAACTAAATTTAACCTCTCGACAATAGGGTCGGTTGGAATTTCTGGTTCACATACCTCCTAGATAAAAAATCTATGTCATGTTCCTCGGCATAATTGTCATAAACAATAAATTAACCAAATAGTTATAAAAGATAATATCTACCACATCCGAATCATAGAGAGGACGAGGGCCAACGGAGGCAGATACCAAAACTATCGCACTATATAATAACAAACAATAATAAAAGTAAGCAAATTACACAAATATCTATCTAAATCATACACGTAAGAACTTTTTCTTTTAGAATGAAGATAAGATCAAGAGGCTAACCACGGTGGTGCCGACGACGAGATCGGCGCGGGCGATCGACGGCGGTGAGGATGGGGACATGACAGGAGGGACCGCTAAACCAAGACAAATCTCGAGGAAAATGGAGCTTGCACAAGGAGCTTCAAGTGGAGAAAGCTTAAGTGCGGATCGACATTTCATCGGATACCTCATGTGCATAGGAGGTGAGCTAGAGCACCACAAAGCTCTCCCCTCACCGGCCAGAAAAACAGAGAAGTGGAGTGCTCTGCTTGCTGGCGAGGGGGTATATATAGGCATCTCATTGGTCCCGGTTCGTGGCTGGAACCGGGACTAAAGCCCCCCCCCCCTTTGGTCCTGATTCCAGACACGACGGTTCGTGTCTGGAACTAGGACCAAAGGGGCTAGACGAACTGGGACCAATGCCCCACGAGGCCCGGCCGGCCCCCTGGCCTCACGAACCAGGACCTATGCCCCCATGGGTCTCGGTTCATGACTGAACCGGGACTAATGGGCTGGCCAGGCCTGGACCAAAGGCATGTTTTCTACTAGTGCCCCTTAGTTCTGATCATCACTGTCCATATCTTTGGCCTCCGTGTAGAACGTGTATCCGTTGATATCGTATGCCTGATAGGTGACGAAGTTGGGCGAGGGGCCATGTGCTAAGGTGTATATGAGCAATCCATCCTTAGAGCTGTCTTCCGAGGGATTAGCATTAATATGCTTTTTGAACCAATGTAGGAAAGTGGAGTTGTGCTCTCTAGTAACTTCGGCGTCCGTCCTACATACCCCCCCCCGGTCACGATACTTCTTTGTGATAATTTCTTTGTGCAGTTCCAAAAGGATCTACCTTGTCTAGGTCTTGTAGCACTACCAAGTTTGCTCTGTCAAAGTTGTTGCGTCGATCTGAGTATGCCATGTGCAGTTCCCAGCGACCATTGGAGTGACCTTCTCCTTCGAGCCTCACATCGTGCCTGTTAATGGGCACACCAACACCAACACCAGGCGGCTGGTCTGCGCATTATATAAAATTCTCGCGGAAAGAGATGCACTCTTGTGTTAGATAGCCCTAGACGATGCTTCGATCCGTACGGGACATGTTACAAAGGAATCCTTTGATGATCCCATTCATCCTCTCAAACGGCATCATGGTGTGCAGGAATGACGGCCCCAGGTCTATTATGTCGTCCACAATATGGACACACATATGCACCATTACATCAAAGAACGCAAGCGGGAAGTACATCTCAAGCTCATTCAATATCACAACGATCACTTCCTGTAGCCTTCGGAGCTGCTTCACACTGATTGGCTTTCGAGAGATGACGTCAAAAAAGTTGTAGAGACCAATAAGCTTGCCACAGACGTGCTTGTCAATTATCCCTCTAAGGGAAACAGGTAGTATCTGCATCATCATCACATGACAGTCATGGGACTTCACCCCGCTGAACCTTTTCTTGTTCATGTCTAGATATCTGCTTATCTTGCCACAGTAACCGGAACTAACTTTGACTCCAGTAAGGCACTTAAAGAATTGATCGATCTCGGCCGGGCTTAAAGTGAAGCAAGAAGGGGAGCAATAATCCTCTTCCTTTACTTTTTTGCCCTTCTTCTCCCGCGCCTCTGTCTCTTCTGACTTTTCACGGGGCGGCATGTGCAGATCTTCCCTGATTTTCAAATCTTGGAAGTCTTTTCTTGCCTTCGGCCCATCCTTAGTCTTATCCGGCACGTTCATCAGTGTCGCGAGCAAGCTCTCAAAGACATTCTTACAGATATGCATTTAATCAAGGGAATGAGATGTGTTGAGTTTGTGCCAGTACTCACTACTAGGGAAAAGCCTATGCACAGAATCTTACCAGCAGCACGCTTTAAAATAAGGCGCTGCTGCTACGTAGTTGTAGCGCGTGAAGGAAATATGCCCTAGAGGCAATAATAAAGTTGTTATTTATATTTCCTTATATCATGATAAATGTTTATTATTCATGCTAGAATTGTATTAACCGGAAACTTAGTACATGTGTGAATACATAGACAAACAGAGTGTCACTAGTTTGCCTCTACTTGACTAGCTCATTGAATCAATGACGGTTATGTTTCCTAACCATAGACATGAGTTGTCATTTGATTAACGGGATCACAACATTAGAGAATGATGTGATTGACGTGACCCATCCGTTAGCGTAGCACAATGATCGTTTAGTTTGTTGCTATTGCTTTCTCCATAGCTATACATGTTCCTATGGCTATGAGATCATGCAACTCCCGAATACCGGAAGAACACTTTGTGTGCTATCAAACGTCACGACGTAACTGGGTGATTGTAAAGGTGCTCTACACGTGTCTCCAATGGTGTCTGCTGAGTTGGCATGGATCAAGATTAGGATTTGTCATCCGATTGTCGGAGAGGTATCTCTGGGCCCTCTCGGTAATGTACATCACTATAAGCCTTGCAAGCAATGTAGCTAATGAGTTAGTTACAGGATGTAGCATTACGGAACGAGTAAAGAAACTTGCCGGTAATGAGATTGAACTAGGTATTGAGATACCAATGATCGAATCTCGGGCAAGTAACATACCAATGACAAAGGGAACAACGTATACCATTATGCGGTTTGACCGATAAAGATCTTCGTAGAATATGTAGGAGCCAATATGAGCATCCAGGTTCCGCTATTAGTTATTGATCGGAGACATGTCTCGATCAAATCTACATAGTTCTCGAACCCGTAGGGTCTGCACGCTTAACGTTCGGTGACGATTGGTATTTATGAGTTTATGTGATTTCATGTACTGAAGGTTGTTCGGAGTCGCGGATGAGATCATGGACATGACGAGGAGTCTCGAAATGATCAAGCCGTAAATACTGATATATTGAAAGGCTATATTCGGACATCGGAAAGGTTCCGAGTGATCCAGGTATTTTTCGAAGTACCGGGGGAGTTATGGGAATACAGGAGTACATATGGGCCTTAGTGGGCTTTAAGGGAAAAAGAGGAGAAGCCACGAGGGCTGGCCGCACGCCCCCCATGGGCCTAGTCCGAATTCGACTAGGGGAGGGGTTGCGCCCCCTCTTTCCTTCTCCTCCCTTTCTCCTTCCTTCCCCCTCCTAGTAGGACTAGGAAAGGAGGAATCCTACGCCTACTAGGAGGAGGATTCCTCCCCCTTTTGGCGTGCCTAGAGAGGTCGGCCGGCCTCCCCCTTGCTCCTTTATATACGGGGGCAGGGGGCACCCCAAGACACACAAGTTGATCAGTTGATCTTTGTAAGTGCATCTAGTGCCACCCCTAGTTGGTTTTGGAGTATTGACAACAAACCTAGTTGAGGGACTAATGTGTTTGTGAGAATTGCAGGAAAACACAGGTAGAAGTCCCTCATTGATTCGGTTTACTACCAGAGATGACCCCTAAAAATGAATGAAGACATTGAAGTCAAAGGTGGTATATGAAGATATTCACATTGAAGACTATGACAACAGAAGACACGTTATGAAGCCTATGGAACTCGAACACTTAGATCTTTCGTAGTTCTTTTTATTTTTGTTGAGTCATAGGAACCACCGTACTGTTAAGTGGGGTCCAGGAGAACAAGTCAGAATGACTTAAGTGATGCCTAAATCAAAAACCTATGTCTTCGAGTGAAGACAACGAGAGCAAATCTGTCCAGAGACGGACAAGTCAGCTTTGCTTGTAGCCCAAGTAAAGTTGCCATGAGAGTTCCGAAATCTGACCGGTTGAAGACACGTGTAAGTTCCTTAGTGACCCAGGGTCATTTCGGACAATCAGGTCGGGTTGCCAAGTGGCTATAAATAGCCCACCCCCACAACCATAAACAGTTGGCTGCTCAGATTTAGTGCCACGGCTTTTGGTCGTTTGAGAGCAACCACCTCGAAGCCTTTGAGAGAAAATTCCCTAGTGAGGAGAAAAGCCCTAACCACCCACAGCTAGAGTAAAATTGGGCAATCACTTAAGTCTTCTTGTCTGTGGTGATCTGAAAGACTATTACACTTGAGGACTGTGAGTCCTCCAGACGGTTAGGCGTCGCGTTCAGAGCATCCAAGAGACATTGTGGATTGGCCAGTGAACGAAGTCTGTGAAGGTTTTGGGAGTCTACCTTGAAACTTACCAAGAGTGATGGGCGAGGACTAAGTGACCTTAGCTCAAGGAGATTACGGTGAGGACTTGGTGTTCCTGAACTGTGTGTTTCAGGACTGGGTGTCCGGGACTGTGTGTCCTAAGGTTTAAATACCTAGTAGCCGCTCCAACCAGACGTATACAGTGCCACAGCAACTGAACCTGGTCCAACATATCATTGTCTTCAAACGAGTTCACTGGTTTTCATCTTCACTTCCTTCTCCTTGCTGTTACTCCATAGTGAAGTCCATTGCGTGCTTGCTTATAATTTGTCTTCAACAATGTGATGCATGATCTGGGTTTGGCTTCATAACTTCTTCCTACTTGATCCTTATTACACTGAAGCTGTTTGTCACTGTGCTTTCACTCTATTGAATACATGACCATGGCTGGCCTAGTGTAATCTAACTTCCGCTGCATAGTAATAGGCATAATCTTCACTGTTTGTCTTCATAACTCCCAAGTTTTGAAGACTTTCATAAAAATCGCCTATTCACCCCCCTCTAGTCGATATAACGCACTTTCAATTGGTATCAGAGCAAGGTGCTCCCTTGTTCTGTGTGATTCGGTTTAACCACCTGGAGTTTTAGCTATGTCGACTACAGGGATAATCAAAGTCTCCGCTGCGTGCCCCGTCTTCGATGGAACTGAATATCCCTACTGGAAGAATAAGATGCGCATGCATCTTGAAGCCATTGACGTCGACCTATGGTATGTCGTCGAGAACGGCGTTCCCAAGGCTGGAGAAGGTGTCACTGCTGCTGATGTCAAGAAATTCGTTCAACTGGACTCTACTGCCAAGAACATCATCTGTGGTCATCTGACCAAAGGACAGTATGGCCGTGTGAGTGCCTTGAAGACATCCAAACTGGTCTGGGACTGGCTCTCCAAGGTCAATGAAGGCATCTCAACCCAGAGAGATCAACGAATCAGTGTCCTTCGCAATCTCTTCAACCGCTTCAAGCGAAATGACAATGAGAATGTCTAGCACACATTTGATAGACTCACTGACATCACAAATGAGCTTCAAGCCCTCGGCGCCACTGAAATCACCAAACATGAAATCGTCAAAACGCTGCTGAGATCACTTGATAGTTCGTTTGACATCCTGGCCCTGATGATTCAAGAACGTCCTGATTTCAAGACACTCGATCCGTCTGACATACTTGAGAGGCTCAACACACACAAGTTTCAGCTTTCTGAGAAAAGAGATATCTACGGTCCAAACTATGGGCGAACTCGCGCCTTGAAGGCAAAAGTTGTCTCCTCATCTGAAGAAGAATCTGACTGCAGTTCTGATGATCCTGAAGACATTGGAAGAGAACTTGCAATGCTAGTGAAGAAGTTCCAAAAATTCACCAAGAAGAAAGGCTTCAGAAAATCTTCACGATCAAGCTCAAGGAATGATGAAGCTTCTGCTCATGACTACAAGAAGAAAACATGTCACAAGTGCAAGAAAACTGGACACTTCATCTCTGAGTGTCCACAGTGGGACAATGAGAACAGAAGGAAGAAGAAGAGCAAGGAATATGATTCTGACGACAAGAAGAAGAAGAAATACTCAAAGTCTTCTTCCAAGTCTTCATCAAAGTCTTCATCACACAAGAAGAGCTCATCTGGCAAGGCACGTGCGTTTGTTGGAAAGGAGATGGATTCAGAGGAGGAGTCCGCAACTGAGGAGGCAGAGGTGGAGTCTGAGGAGGAGTCTGATTCTGGCATTGCGAGTCTGGCTACAGCATACGTCGCCAAGTCCATCTTCAACACTGAAGACAATGACTGCATCACCGACACCAACGCAAATGACAAGAACGACTCCTCTCCTACCTACTGCCTCATGGAACGCGGTGCCAAGGTAAACACACGCACTACTCGCTATGAAACATCTAGTGACGATGACTCTGAATGTGATTCAAAACCTAGCTACAAAACACTTGCTAAAATTGCAACTGAACAACAGAAAGCTATGGAACATATTCAAAAACTGTTAGACAGAAGCGATGATCTGTTGGGTGCTGAAATGACTCGATCTGAATCCTTAATTGAAGACATAAAAAACCTTCACGTTAAGTATCAGGAACTTGAAGATCGTCATGATACTCTCTCAACAACTCATGAAAAGCTTTCCTATGATTATCTTCAAAGGAAGCAAGAACTTGAGAAATTGAGGGTGGCTCATGAAGATCTTCAAAAGGAAAACGAGTCACTTTGCTCCGAACAGATCAGTCCCGCTCAGGAAGGATTTGAACCACCATGTCTTAAATGCATTGAGCGTTATAATGCTAATTCTGTTGCTGAATGTTCCACTTCTACTGCTGTTGCAATATCTTCAACTGTTGACGTGGTAACTAACCCCTCTGCTGAGGATACCACTGCTATTACTGATGAGAATGCTATGTTGAAGACATTGCTTGAAACAGGGATGTACAAAAGTCTTAAAGGACATTAGACACTATGTGATGTCCTCAAGAAGCAGATCCTGAATCGAAACCCTAGGAAAGAGGGTGTTGGATTTGTGAGGAAAATCAATGCAGATGGCTCTTACTGGAAACCTGAGCAGTACCCCAAAACCACATGGGTTGCTGCAAAGGAACTCTCAGCAGATCCATCCAACTTATCTGGCTTCACTTGTGCTAACCCCATTATCATTGATGAATCCTTTGATGCAAACTATAAACTGTTTAAGAATCAGAATGGTGAAGTGTTTGCCAGGTACATTGGTACTAACTGCAGGAATGGACCGCCTATGAAGAAGATCTGGGTTTCCAAAAAGTGTCTGGAAAATCTTCCTGTGAATGTCTTCATGACACCTCACTTGAAGAAGACAAATCTCAGACCAAAGGCTTCATACGGTCCAATGGCTTCATACAAACAGAGGACTCACCTGAGTCACACTAACACAAATGTTTTGCAGGGAAACCATACTCAGGCACATGAGTATGAGAGCGGTTCATCGAACCGTGTTCATGTGACCAAAAATTATTCTGCTTATTCCTATGAGTATTATTGTCCACCTGCTAGACTGTTTGCTAAGGCTTCAAAGCCAAAATTCTCAGATGCTGCACTTAGACTTATTGCTTCTAAGCCACCCTTGAAGATGTGGGTGGTTAAGAAAGATTAACTCTCTTTTGCAGGGAAAGGTCTCCAGCAGAAAAACAAAATCTTCTGATGCTATTGCTGGGGACCTTAAAAATCTTGTAGGGCGCAAGATAAAATGCCCGAATGGGATCAATATGTACTTCGTTCCTGAATCGCATGCTACTCTCCCTATTAGTCCTAATCTGGATTTAAGTTTTCATAACCCACTGGTTCGTCAAATGTTTATGCTTCACAATTCTCTTCGTGAAGCCTATCCCCCTAACTGTACTGTAGGGTACGACACCAGCGACTTCAAAATTTTCAGAATGGATTATTGACAGTGGGTGTACAAATCACATGACTGGCAGAAGAAGCCTTCTTATGGACTCAACATTACGTCCATCCGACAAGAGCCACATCACATTTGCTGACACTGGTAAAAGTAAGGTATTGGGTCTAGGTAGAGTTGCAATCTCAAAGGATCAACACATGGATAAATTCATGCTTGTTGAATCCCTTGGCTTCAACTTAATGTCTGTCTCAATGCTTTGCGATCTGAATATGATTGTAATGTTTGGAACATATCGCTGCCTGGTGCTAATGGAATCTGACAAATCTCTAGTGTTTGAAGGGTATCGGAAAGGTGATTTGTACGTGGTAGATTTCTCAGCAGGACCACAACTTGCGGTATGCCTTCTTGCAAAAGCTTCAGAATGCTGGCTTTGGCATCGGAGGCTTGGGCATGCTGGCATGAGGAACCTCCACACCCTTGCGAAGAAGAAGCATGTCATAGGCATCGAGGGCGTCAAGTTCAAGAAAGATCATTTATGCGGTGCCTGTGAAGCAGGGAAGATGACAAGGGCAAAACATCCTTCGAAGACAATCATGCCTACTACACAACCCTTCGAACTGCTCCACATGGATCTTTTCGGTCCCACTCACTACTCAACTTTTACTACTACTGCTTGCCTCTATGGCTTCGTCATTGTTGATGATTACTCTAGATATACTTGGGTACACATAATCCTCTACAAGACTGAAGTGCAGGATGTCTTCAGACGCTTCGCCAATCGAGCTATGAACAATTTTGGCGCCAAGATAAAGCACATTAGAAGTGACAATGGCACTGAATTCAAGAACACTGGCCTTGATACATATCTTGATACCTTGGGCATCACACATGAATTCTCAGCTCCGTACACGCCACAGCAGAATGGCATCGTCGAACGCAAGAACAGAACACTCATTGAAATGGCCAGAACAATGCTAGATGAATACAAGACTCCAAGAAAATTCTGGACTGAAGCCATTGATACTGCATGCCATACAATCAATCGTGTTTATCTTCACAAGCTTCTGAACAAGACATCTTATGAACTCCTAACTGGCAAGAAGCCAAATGTCAGTTACTTCAGAGTATTTGGCGCAAAGTGCTGGATCAAGGACCCACATCACACCTCAAAGTTTGCACCAAAAGCACATGAGGGCTTTATGCTTGGATATGGAAAGGATTCACACTCCTACAGAGTCTTCAATCTCTTCCATTACAAAGTGGTCGAAACAGTGGATGTGCGGTTTGATGAAACAAATGGTTCACAAAGAGAGCAACTGCCAAATGTGCTAGATGAAGTCCCAGCTAGTGAATCAATCAAGCTTATGGGAACTGGAGAGATTATGCCTTCTGAAGCTCATCCTGAAGAAGAATTCATCATCTCAGCACCTGATCAACATGAAGACAATGCTCAGCATGAAGACATTCCTCCAAACAACAATGCAGATCAGCAAGAGCAAAGTCTTCGCCCTATACATCCTCGTGTTGCAAATGAAGTGCAGATTGACAGAATACTTGACAGCATCAATGCACCTGGTCCACTCACTCGTTCAAGGGCAACTCAGCTAGCAAACTTCTGTGGGCATTTCGCATTCGTCTCAATATCAGAACCCAAGAAAGTTGAAGAAGCCTTCATGGAACCTGAATGGATTCAAGCTATGCAAGAAGAGCTTCAACAGTTTGAGCTGAATAATGTATGGGAACTGGTTAAGCGTCCCGATCCACGGAAGCACAACATAATAGGCACCAAATGGATATACCGCAACAAGCAAGATGAGCATGGTCAAGTTGTCAGAAACAAAGCTTGTCTAGTTGCTCAAGGATATACTCAAGTAGAGGGCATTGACTTCGATGAAACTTTTGCTCCTGTGGCTAGGCTTGAAGCCATACGCATACTGCTGGCCTATGCAAATCATCATAACATACTTCTATATCAAATGGATGTGAAAAGTGCCTTTCTCAATGGCAAGATTGAAGAAGAACTGTATGTTGCACAACCACCTGGTTTTGAAAATCCAAAACATCCCGATATGGTATACAAGCTCAACAAGGCCCTGTATGGCCTCAAACAAGCCCCTAGGGCCTGGTATGATACACTCAAGTACTTTATGAAGAGCAAAGGCTTCATACCTGGTTCCCTGGATCCCACTCTTTTCACGAAGACATACGATGGTGAACTGTTTGTGTGCCAAATATATGTGGATGACATTATCTTCGGCTGCACCAATCGGAAGTACAGTGAAGAGTTTGGATATATGATGCAAGAGCAATATCAGATGTCCATGATGGGGGAGCTAAAGTTCTTTCTTGGTCTTCAAATCCGACAACAGCGCAATGGCATCTTCATATCTCAAGAGAAGTATCTCAAAGATTGCCTGAAGAAGTTCGGTATGCAAGACTGCAAAGGCTTCACAACACCAATGCTAGCCAAACATCATCTAGGTCCTGACGACAATGGTAAAGAGTTCGATCAAAAGGTATACCACTCCATGATTGGGTCTTTGCTTTATTTATGTGCATCTAGGCCAGATATCATGCTTAGTGTTTGCATGTGTGCTCGATTTCAAGCGGCACCAAAGGAGTCGCATCACTTAGCTGTGAAGTGAATTCTTCGATATTTGGCTCACATCCCAACTCTAGGATTATGGTATCCAAAGGGCTCAGAGTTTGATTTGGTTGGATTTTCGGATGCTGATTATGCTGGTGACAAAGTTGATCGCAAGTCTACATCAGGCACATGTCACTTTCTGGGACGATCACTTGTATGTTGGTCTTCAAAGAAGCAGAACTGTGTATCTCTCTCCACTGCTGAATCTGAATACATTGCTGCTGGATCTTGCTGCGCTCAGCTTCTGTGGATGAAGCAAACACTCAAGGATTATGGCATTCATCTGAAGCAAGTGCCACTTTACTGCGACAACGAAAGCGCCATCAAGATTTCCAACAACCCAGTTCAGCACTCGAAGACAAAGCACATTGAAATTCGCCATCACTTTCTCAGAGATCTTGTTGTGAAGGAAGACATTGATATCATACACGTCAACACTGAAGAGCAATTGGCAGATATCTTCACCAAGCCCTTGGATGAGAAGAGGTTTTGCAAGTTACGGTGTGAGCTAAATATCTTGGAATCCTCAAATGTCCTGTGATCAGGCACACATCCTAACACTTATGCATATTGATGACTTAGATGTGCAACGCACAAAGTAAAGTATATCTTCAATCAATGAAGACATACATTCTAAGTGTGAATACATTAATGTGGAATTTGACTTCGGAGCCCCACAATAATTGTGCGCCGTGTCTGGGTCTAATACTTCCTATACGGTGGGTAACGCCACCACCAAACGTTCCATTTTGAAGTGTTTAACTCATGGCGTTACCTTGCAATATCTTCACATTGGTTTGGCTTCGAACTTAACATGTCTTCATGATTCACTACGATGATTATATATATATATATGCTCTAAGTGTTCTGTCCTCTACAGCATTCACTTATAGCTATGTCTTCTTGGTTGAATCTTTTGAACTAAGTGAATGTGATCGGACCCTAACCTCTCTATGCTTTCTATCTCAAACTCTATCTCTCCAAGTCATATGCATTCTGTTGAAACTGTCGAATGTCTTCACTGTGTCCTTGTCAGCTGAAGACATAGAGACAACCATAAAAGTCCGTTTTTAATGCTCATTCCTCCACATAAGATCCGGAGAAGCAGGAACGACCGCCCGACAATTTAGGCGTGCGTGGGACGTGGAACAAACCCCAAACTTCCGCTAACTGGCCACGCGTGCCTCAAATGCGAACCGCCAGGGGCACCTGCGTAATAGCACAGTGCCGCCTCTGAGTCTATAAATTCACACTTACCGCAGTCATTATCTCCTTCTTCCATCCTCGCACGAACCCTAGCGCCACCGCTAGCACTCGACGACGCCGGAGACGAAGCGCTTCGCTGCCGCAACCTCTCCAACGCCGTCCTCACGCTGACCGCGGACATCGTCCACTCCTCCGTCGCCGTAGGTGTTTTCCGTCGCCAAGTTAGGGCACGGAGGACTGAACTGCTCGGCATCAACTTCCTTCCGTCTAGTAGTTCCAGTGTGGTAAACAAAACTTCTTTTTACAGCCTCTTTTGATCTCTTGGTTCTGTCACTTTCAACCATAAGAAGTTTCTCTTCACACCAGTTAGATCTCTCGCTGCATCTCATAACATGCCTAGTATATTCACTTGTGCTTCATAAAGTAGTTAGATTCCTCACTTGTACTGATCTATGGGTTCATACAAATCTGGAACCAACTTCTTATCTATAAGTGAATGTCTTCGCACAATGAGGTCAATGTCTTCAAAACTGATTAATCTACAAAACCTTCTGAGAATGCATATGACCTCTTCCCCTTCCCTCGCACCTTAATGCTGTCACAGGTACATGTCCGTGGGAGAATCCTTCGGTTCTCATAGTCTGCATTCATTTGCAGATTTCCTACAGCATCACATAAACTCTCCTGAAGCCAGTTCCTGTTTGTCCAGAAAAAGAAAGCCTTTGAAGCCTTTCAAGTTAAAGTTTATGGCTTCAGTTGCAGCAGCAAGAAAGGGGGGCAGACAGAGACGTGAGGGAACTTCCAAGGATCTGCCTGAAGACTTGGCAGAAATGTACAAAACAGATCCAGAAGAGAGCTATGGGCAGCGCAAAACCCGAATCCAATGGATTCGACGCTATTGGGCAGAACAGTGGTTCAAATACCGCTTCGTCACCCAGGAGTATGCTGAAAAGAATGCAATCAAGAGTCCATGGGGGGATATCTTATACAAGAACCTCGTACCCAGAACCAGAGATGAAGCCATTGCTCAAGGCTTCTACCCATGCATGGTCCGAGGACCACAGCCTGATGATGCGCATCCGTCGTCACTTCTCTGGTGTCATGACGACAATCTCTTCAAATGCAACTTTCAGTTTGCTCAACTGTCTGCGAAGCTAAACAAGAAGAAATTTGGGCTTGACTTCAATCCTGGTCCCTCCTCACCAAGGGCAGATGGCACACGCGACGCGGAACCCAATATCATCGGTCCGTTTGCCAATCTTGAGGGCCTGATCACCCACATCTTAGTCCAAGGGACTGCTGTGAATGACCCTCCAGCTGATTCTGAGTCTGATGAAGCTCCTGCTGTGCCGAAGCCAAAGCAGACAAAGAAACCAAAAGCTTCGAAGCCGGCCCCTGCCTCAAAAATCTCAAGGGCGAAGCCATTGAAAACTGCACCTCCTGAAGTCAGTGTGCAGTCTGAAGATGTATCCCGCATCTCCAAGACCCTGAAGGATAAGGAGCCCCAGCAACACACAGGCAAAGAGCTCACTGTTGCTGCCATTCTGCGCAGTGAAGCCATTGATCTATCAAGCGATGAAGATCTGGGCGATGACGCACTAGAACAGCTCATCAAAAGCAAGGAGGAAGCGGAAATCTTCAACAATCTGCCTCTCTTTGATGTCGCCATCATCCACAGCTTCATCGATGAATGGTTTGACACACCAGATATAAGCTTCAATGATCTGTAGCTGCCTGTTGGACTCAGCGTCGCCTTCCAAGGCGCAATTGCTTCAGAACTGGCCATTGCTCAGCGCATTGTTGAGCTGAAGCAGAAAATTGATCACGAAAAAGCTCAGTTCAAGAAGCACATGGCCAGTCTCAGCGTGCAGGAAGTGAGAAGCTTCAAAATCATGCTGCATGATCTCAAAGAAAACTTTCTGAAGAAGCGTGCTGAAGCTCAAGGCTCGCGTGAAAGGATGAAGTCATTGGCTGACAAATGTGTTCAAGCCTACAACGAGGCTGAAAAGCGCAAGGCACTTGGGCGTCCAGGCATCGACCCCAAGATGGCCGCAAAGAAGAAGAAGCAGCCTGCTGTGAGTGAACCAGAGGCATCAAGACAAGCAGCCACTTCCATTGTCTTCCCAACCGCCACGACTGGCTCGAAGCCAAAGAGCCGGTCAACAGCTTCAGAGCTAAAGAAGACAAGAGCTGCAGAAGCTAAAGCCAGAAAAAGGAAGAGCTCTGAAGCCTCTCCTTCTGCCCCCAGTAAAAAGAAGCGCAAGACTAAGAAATCTAGGGCTGCTCCCACAGAGCCCTTGATGGTTGAACCTATTTCTGTCATTCACCCCAATGCAGAAAGAAGACTAACAGTTCATGAGCCTGCTCCCACAGAGGCACCTGACGCTGAAGATATTCCAGCAGCCGACCCACTAGCTGCTGAAGACATTGGTCATCAGGACAATGTGCAAGGTGATGCAGCCCTTCCTCAGCTTGAAACAAGCGAACCCATTAGCATTGGTCATCCTCTGACGCCAATGGCACAAGATGAGTCATGGGCGGATCGTCCTCAGGAGGAAGAAGACATTCAGGCCCAGCCCACTCCGACACCACAAGCGTCGTCTGCGTTCCGTAGGCTTCGCAAAGGTCCACGGCCTCAAGTCCAGTCTGCAGAAATTCCGGCTGCATCAGCCGAAGAAAATGAAGAAGCACCTCCAGAACTCACTCCCTCGCTCCATCAAGATGCAGTTCCCCAAGAGAACGTGCCTGAAGATGTCCCTCAAACTACTAATACTGAAGCCAATGTGAAGCCCGCCCCACCAAATGCTTCAGCGGACAGTGAAGCCACTGAGCCAGACACTTCAGTTCCTGAGTCTGCTGCAGGTCCACAATTTGACTATCACATAGAGCACAGGCCTCATGTCCAGAAGCCAGTCCCAAGGCTTCCAAGGTTCCCAGGTCCTGCATCAGCACCTGGCTCCTTTGGTGTAAACAGCTTCAAGGTAGACAACACATTTTTCGATAGCTCCAAGAACCCCTATTCAAGGGAAAGGATTGTATCAGACAGGTTCTGGAGCTATTCACAGCGCAGCTATTATTCTTGCATCTTATACAACCAAGGTCGCATCTTCCCACACAAGCGCCTTGAGGTTGAAGCTATTGCTGCTCTGCCATGTCTTGAGGAAGCTTTGGACTGCTTCAGGCAAGTGGGTCTGCTGCCGTTCATGACTGATGAAGAGCACTGGAACGAAGAGCTTCTGCTTCAGTTTTATGCCACTCTCCACATCAAAGGCTACAACAGAGATCCTAAGACTTGGATCCTGGAGTGGATGACCGGAAATGTCCATCATGAAGCCAATGCACTCAATATCATTGAGCTCACTGGCCTGCTCACTCCAGGCGAATTCTTCGAGGAAGGGTGTCAACTTCATTCTGAAGCTATTGAGAGCATATTTCAGAGACCTGAACCCAATATGAGTCAGATGCTCTCAATGATGAAGCCATTGCCTCAAGATGCACCCTATCCAACTGAGTTCTTCATTGAAGACCTAGAGTACCTGCCCAGGACCATATATCATATTATCCGGTGGACTCTCTGGCCCATTAAGGGACACTCTCCACATGCCAAGATTGAGGGTGCAATGAAGACTCTCATATTCTATATCATGCGTGGCAAATGCTTCAATGCACAGGATCTTTTCATACGACAACTTGCTGCGTCAGGCTCGGACTTATTTGGTCTAAAAATCTATGCCCCTTGGGTGATGAGGCTGATCAAACTGCACTCTACAATTTCGTATCAGCCCTCAGTCCGAAACCATCGCATCTTCCTGCCAGATGTGGATATCTCTGCTGAAGCAATATACCCTGAGCCTGCCAAGCAACCAATAAGTCTTCAGAATGCCGAACACCAGAGCTTCACGCAGAATGTTGAAGGTGTTGAAGCCATGTCCAGGGTCTATCCTATGGCTGGCACTACACGTGCACCAGCATCAGCTGAAGCCACAGATAGCACAAACGCTCCAAGACCCAAGAAGCGTGCTCGTGTCCTCACTGACCGAGAGCTTCTCATGGCCCTTCACCAAAAGCAAGATAGGCATCACGACTGGCTGAAACGTCAGATGAAGAGCCTCTTGGTGGATGTCAATCGTCTTCGAAACCTGGCCACCAAGAATGCCTTCGTTACGCATGAGACTTGCCGTCGTACGTGGAAAGGGCTCTCAATGATCTGCACTGAAGCTGAACTTGAAGAGGATGGCTTCACAGAGCGCTTCAAATTTGACACCACACCTCCTAGGAGGGTTGTGATGCGCAACACACCGTCACTTGAAGACTCTGAGTATTCCTCATCTGCTGCCACCGTCACTGCGAGGATCATCGATGAAGATGATGATGCTACTTCACCACCACCCGCTTCAGCACCTCAAAGCTCAGCACCGCCAAACAACTCCACCACCCTGCTGCGCCTGGGAACGCGTAGAAAACTCTATGTCTTCAAACCTTTTTGGTCATTCCTGACAAAAGGGGGAGAAGCATATGATGTTTATAGTCTTCAAGCGGGTCAATATGGGCGGGTGCCTTGTTTTGTTATACTTGCTTCGTGTTTGCAACTCTTGTTTTGCTTCATTTGGTTCTTTTGAGTTGTAAACACTAAAACTCGATGGTCGTCTGCTACTTGTTTTACCACTCCTTTTGCGAAGATAAATTCCGCATGTGCGACGATAAATTCCGCACTCATCTCATTCTGCAGACGTCCATTTTCCATTATGCATGTTATTATCTTCATATACTTTCACATGCATAGTAGATTGTCATCATAAGCTGAAGCTGATCTCCACAAGTACAACCTGCCATGTGTATTTGCATTCCAAAAGCAAATTAACTTATATGCACATCTTCAGGTGGAGCACTTGCAACTTATGATGACAATTCCATTACAGACTTCACACTTTATATTCCCCGTTGAAAACTTCAACTAGTTTGTCATCAATCACCAAAAAGGGGGAGATTGTAAGTGCATCTAGTGCCACCCCTAGTTGGTTTTGGAGTATTGACAGACAAACCTAGTTGAGGGACTAATGTGTTTGTGAGAATTGCAGGAAAACATAGGTAGAAGTCCCTCATTGATTCGGTTTACTACCAGAGATGACCCCTAAAAAATGAATGAAGACATTGAAGTCAAAGGTGGTATATGAAGATATTCACATTGAAGACTATGACAACAGAAGACACGTTATGAAGCCTATGGAACTCGAAGACTTAGATCTTTCGTAGTTCTTTTTATTTTTTTTGAGTCATAGGAACCACCGTACTGTTAAGTGGGGTCCAGGAGAACAAGTCAGAATGACTTAAGTGATGCCTAAATCAAAAACCTATGTCTTCAAGTGAAGACAATGAGAGCAAATCTTGTCCAGAGACGGACAAGTCAGCTTTGCTTGTAGCCCAAGTAAAGTTGCCATGAGAGTTCGAAATCTGACCGTTGAGACACGTGTCAGTTCCTTAGTGACCCAGGGTCATTTCGGACAAATCAGGTCGGGTTGCCAAGTGGCTATAAATAGCCCACCCCCACAACCATAAACAGTTGGCTGCTCAGATTTTAGTGCACGGCTTTTGTCGTTTGAGAGCAACCCACCTCGAAGCCTTTGAGAGAAAATTCCTAGTGAGGAGAAAAGCCCTAACCACCCACAGCTAGAGTAAATTGGGCATCACTTAAGTCTTCTTGTCTGTGTGATCTGAAGACTTATTACACTTGAGGACTGTGAGTCCTCCAGACGGTTAGGCGTCGCGTTCAGAGCATCCAAGAGACATTGTGGATTGCCAGTGAACGAAGTCTGTGAAGGTTTGGGAGTCTACCTTGAAGACTTACCAGAGTGATTGGGCGAGGACTAAGTGACCTTAGCTCAAGGAGATTACGGTGAGGACTTGGTGTCCTGAACTGTGTGTTCAGGACTGGGTGTCCGGGACTGTGTGTCCTAAGGTTTAAATACCTAGCCGCTCCAACCAGACGTACAGTTGCCACAGCAACTGGAACTGGTCCAACATATCATTGTCTTCAACGAGTCACTGGTTTCATCTTCACTTCCTTCTCTTGCTGTTACTCATAGTGAAGTCATTGCGTGCTTGCTTTATCATTTGTCTTCACAATGTGAATGCATGATCTGTTTGGCTTCATAACTTCTTCCTACTTGATCCTTATTACACTGAAGCTGTTTGTCACTGTGCTTTCACTCTATTGAATACATGACCATGGCTGGCCTAGTGTAATCTAACTTCCGCTGCATAGTAATAGGCATAATCTTCACTGGTTGTCTTCATAACTCCCAAGTTTTGAAGACTTTCATAAAAATCGCCTATTCACCCCCCTCTAGTCGATATAACGCACTTTCAATCTTTTAGCCGTGTGCGGTGCCCCCCTCCACCATAATCCACCTCGGTCATAACGTAGCGGTGCTTAGGCGAAGCCCTGCGTCGGTAGCATCATCATCACCATCGTCACACCGTCGTGCTGACGGAACTCTCCCTCAAACCTCTGCTGGTTCGGAGTTCGTGGGACGTCATCGAGCTGAATGTGTGCTGAACTCGGAGGTGCCGTACGTTCGGTAGTTGGATCGGTCAGATCGTGAAGACGTACGACTACATCAATCGCGTTCTCATAACTCTTCCACTTACGGTCTACGAGGGTACGTAGACGACACTCTCCCCTCTCGTTGCTATGCATCACCATGAGCTTGCGTGTGCGTAGGATTTTTTTTTAAATTACTATGTTCCCCAAAAGCGCGCGCCCACAAAATTCGCTGCCAAAATAAATGTAGTAGTAGCGCGCCTACTGAAAGCCATGCTACTCCTATAATTTCCACGACCCCACCGCGAAGCTAGTTCTAGCAGCAACGCGTTAATACGAAGAGCGCTACTGCTACAGACCATAGCAGTAGCGCATTTCCGCAATACCCGCTACTGCTAAGTTTAGTACAAAAATTTAGTCCCACCTCGCTCCGCGAAGAGGGTTTCTACCACCCTAAATATGTTACTTCTCAAACTATCACAAGCACTTGGTCTTCATTGAACTCTATGTGTAGAATCTATGGCCGCAATATGAGTCTTCGCCTGTTCGTAAACCGGTGAGGACTCTTGTTCACAAATCAGATTGTACACAAATGATCATTGATGATCAATGTATTTTTGATGTTTATTTTTACATATTGACACATAGCAGTAGCGTGTTGTGACTGAAAGGCGCTACTGCTCGGTCGCTTAGTAGTAGCACCTTTCCCTATAGCGCGCTAATGCTAAGCCATTCTATCTTCCACCCCTCACTCTCTTCTCTCCGATCCACTCACACT
This sequence comes from Triticum urartu, assembly GCF_003073215.2. Classification (NCBI taxonomy): domain Eukaryota; kingdom Viridiplantae; phylum Streptophyta; class Magnoliopsida; order Poales; family Poaceae; genus Triticum; species Triticum urartu. The sequence goes on from NC_053028.1 coordinate 22,442,023, forward strand.
CACACTCACACTCACTCGATCTTCCCCCTCAACTCCCCTGCGCCTGTCCTCCCCCGCCGGCCGCCCTCCCCTACCCCCCCCCCCCCTATGCCGCCGCCACCTCCTCCTCCTTGCTGGACTAAGTAATCCTTCGCCGGCTGCCCTCCCACTCCGTCCTCCCTCCACTCCTCCGTTTGCCGCCGGCGGGCCCCTCCTCGCTCCGCCTTACTCCTCTGTCCTACTCTCTCCTCCCTCCTCCAGTCGCCCCTCCTTCTCCCTCCTCACTCCACCATCCACAACCCCTCCTCCCTGCTACATTTTGATTTAGTAGGCTAGTTCATATGCGACATTTTAATTTAGTTGATATGATTTAGTTGATTTAGTAGGCTAGTTGATTTAGAACATTTTGATTTTGTAGGCTAGTTGATTTGGTAGGCTAGTTGATTTAGGTGATTTAGTAGGCTAGTTGATTTAGTTGATATCGAACATTTTGATTTAGTTGATTTAGTACGCTAGTTGATAGCTCTGAAGATTTGGCACGACCTAGCTAGATGCTTGGAAAGAAATGCACCCTTTTATTGTTATTTTTGATGTACATGGATAGCTAGATGCTTTTGTTTTTCTGTAATAAGTTATTTTTTGGCAAAATGTAGGTGCCAATTTTGTTGAAATGCTTTGGTAGGTGGTACCGTGATCTGGTAGATATTGGTTTTGATACAAGTATTTGGTTTGCAAGTGTTAAGTTAATCCCAATTAAATTTGCCACTTGTTTTTTTAATGAGTTATCTTAGGCAACAAGGGACAAATTAGATGAAATGTCTTGATAGGTGGTACCCTGATTTGGTAGATATTTGTGAAAAGTTTTTTCGGCAATTGGTGCCACTGAAATGCTTTGGTAGGTGGTACCTAGTCATCTTATATGTTACTAGATCTTAGGATTATAATTGTCCATCAAATTGCTTCTCGCGGAAGAATATCTTCATCTAGAGATATCGGTGATATATACACAAGATTTGGCATTTGCTTGCCAGCTGTTGGTTCTATTCTAGAAGGTTCTGGTAAGCTAATTGAGAACTTGTTGGATGTGAGTCTTGTTGGCTGATTTGGCATTTGCCTGCTAGCTGTTGGTTCTATTATAGGAGGTGTTAGTAAGTTAATTGAGAGCTTGTTGTTTACTTTTTGGGATCGGGTTCCACTATGAAAATATAACTGAAGAAGAACCAAAAAATTCACATGCTACTGTTTTTCTTTCCTGTGAAGTCGGTCGTTAATCCTTTGCTCATATTGCTTTAGGAAAATGGTGCCACCACCACCACCATGACGACTGTGCAAGTCAAGGTGCACCAACAGCCTTGCAACTGGCAAGTTGTTCGGCATCTACTTCTAGCCGAGTTTTCGTCATGCGGTGGTAAGCAATTATATGAAATGCAACAACTATTTTGTTTTTAGTGCTGGCATTCCTCCATTGTGTCATTTTTCTTTTTTCACACAGATTGTCCCATGCAATGTGAGGTTGAAATTCAACAAGCTGACAGGAGACACTATGATCTTTAAGGATCCTGGGGGCCCTACCCTATGGAAGTCGAGAAAGGATGCAATATGTCATAGATTGGAGGAGATGGATGGGCCCGTTTCCTCGCCCGCATGCGTCTCACTGGTGGTGAGTTGATCAGCTTCTTCTTCAGAGCAGAAAGACCCAAGCTGGTTGTCATTTATATAAACCTGGTGGAAGATGATGAAGATGATGAGGACTCACTCGATGAAGATGATGAGGACCCACTTCATGAAGCCATCGTAGTTCAAAGAATGAGGCTGGGCGAGGAGGAGGTGTGCAACGTATGGGACATAATTCCGCCATGTGATGACTTTGTCGGGGTGCCTTTTGTGACCTGCCTAACAAGTACCATGGTCGATCGGCATGATATGGCATGTTATATTAACTGTAGTAATTTGATGATATATACATGCTTTATTGTCATACTTGCAAATGCAAATTATCCGATGATATGCTTAGTGTAGAGTCCAATGATATGGTGTGTGGAATCTGGTCGATGATATGCTTTAGTGTAGAGTCCGATCACATGCTTATTAGTGTAGAATCCAAGGAACTATTAATAGTATAGATAATCCATATATACTTATTAGTAGAATTCATGCTTAGTACAAATTCGTAGTCCTATGTCTTATGATAGTGTAGAAATCTATACTTAATAGAAATATATTTGCAAGAGTATGTGCGAGGCTATTTATTAATTGATATTTTTTTCTTTTTCAGAAATTGCCAAAGAGCCTATCTGTGAGTTGTGGTATCGAGCCTGATGAAGAAGGCTTAGCTGTACTACGCCTTACCGCAAGGGGCTCCGTCATCACATGTACTTACTGCATGGACATGGACGGTCGCACACACTTAAACTCAATTGGGTGGAAGAGATTCCTCGTTGGCAAGAATCTTCGTGTTGGACAGGCCATCCTAAATACTATCAGGAACACCCACCGTCCAGGCTTGAGGATGATGATCGTCGTCGATATCATCTAGAACTACATATGTGTGTGTGGTTGTATGACTATATATACCTATTAGAACTGCTATATATGTGTGGTTGTAAGACTACCTAGTACTGCTTGAGGATGCATGTTGACTATATATGAAATTGTTATCTAGTACTACCTAGTACCTATAATGCTTTATGAAATTGATATCTAGTAGTACCTAGTATCTAGAAATTGCAGCTTATTGAAACTGAAACGGGGGGATGATGAAAGATACAACAGTAGCGCGGGGTTAGGAAAGCGCTACAGCTAATTAATAGTAGCGCGTTCCCGAAAAGAGCTTCTGATATAGTCAATTGAAGTAGCGTGGGTACAGACGGCACTACTACTAACAGTTAGTTGTAGCACCATAGTAGTAGCGCGGCTACCTGCGCTGCTGATAGCCTCAAAACCCGCGCTACTACTAGGGTTTTCCCTAGTAGTGACTCCAAGTCCCAGAAAACAGACCTCACCTTTCGTACCTTCAGCATCGGCTCCGGCGCCTTTTTCATCGTCTTTCCCGGCGCGGGGCACTGTTCCCAGTTTTTCAACAGCTCATCGATTTCGGCGCCGCTCCGCTTATGTTGGAGGTCCTCAATTCTCAGCCTCACCATTGAATAGATCTCCATGATTTCTCCACGGGTCGTCCTTCTCGAGCCATCTTCGATGCCCCCTGAACATGACTTTCCTAGACCCGCCATCTTTCCTTGACGTTAGCTGCTGAGACGTCGTATCATCCATGCACCGTGTGCATCCGCAATATCCATGGCACACCTAGCCTGTGACATATCCGTAACCGAGATAGTCGTGCATCATCGTGATCAACGCGGATCTCATATAGAAATACTCGCCTTTGCTAGCGTCCCATGTCTTGGCCGGTGTTTTCCATAACGTCTCTAACTCCTCTTGAAGTAGCCCCAGATAAAGATTAATATTCTATCCCGGTTGTTTCGACCCTTGAATCAGCATGCTCATGTGAATGTACTTCGACTTCATGCACAACCAGGGGGAGCTTGTACATCCATACAAACACAGGCCATGTGCTATGGTTTGTGTCCTGGTTGCCAAATGGATTCATGCCATCGGTACACGCGCCGAGCGCGATGTTCCTTGCATCACATTCGAAATACCGATAGAAGCCGTTCAAAGCTCTCCACTAGCTTCCATCCTTGACGTGTCTCAGCTTCGGATCATCTCCATCGTTGGGCTTCTTCCTCTCCGCGTTCCAACGCATGAGCTTTGCTTCCTTGGGATCTATGATATACCGCTGGAGATGGGGAGTGATCGGTAAGTACCATACAACTTTCTGGGGAGATTTCTTTCCGGCCTTCTTGTATCGAGAAGCATTGCACACCCGACAACTTGTTTTTTACGCCTGCTCCTTCCGATAAATTATGCAACCATTGATGCATGCATGGTGTCTAACGTGCGGTAGATCAAGAGGGCACACGATCTTCTTGGCCTCATCAACACTAGTAGGACATAGATTCCCCACGGGAAGAACATCCTTTGGGTACTTGACATACTCATCGAGGCTAGTGTCGGTCCATTTGTTTTTAGCCTTCGTCTTCAGGAGTTGGAGTATGAAACTCAAGCGGGTCACCTTAGGATTGCAACCATCATACAATGGAGTGTTCGAGTCTACCACCAGTTGCTGCAGCTTAGCCTCCTCCCTAGAAGCAGCTCTCTCAGTACTCGTCTCCTTGCGAAGCAGTGCTTGAACATGAGGGTCCCCCATGATTGAACTTAGTACTGACGAACTCTACGGCGTGGAGTCCACGTTCTATGCGCTGCCATGTCCGGCCCCTTCTCCGCCGCCATGTCCGGCCCCTTCTCCTCCGCCATGTCTGGACCCTTCTCAGCAGCCATGTCTGGCCTCTTCCCCGCCGCCATTATCGATCATCTCTTCGTCTTGCCCCGTGTCGTCATTGCATGCCCCGTCACCGTCCTCAACATCATATCATCCTCATCTTCAGTTATGAACCAAGTATAGCCATCCATGAAACCAGTCATGAGCAGGTGCGCTTTGACACGACCATCTTCATAGGGGTCGAGCCAAACTATTCCTTTGCATCTTCGACACGGACATAAAACCTCTGTTAGATTATTTTCTTTCATGTCCTGCATCACCGACCACAACTACATGTCCACCATTGTTCCAGTGACCATCATGAACGTCTGCATGGCAATAATAAACAAATTGATTATAAAAATGCGTGCATGCATCAAAGTCATATAAAAATTCGGCATGACCTTCCCTAAAAATAGGACATATAGATCTAGAGTTTGCCCGGAATTTGCCGAAACGGAAATAAATCGACATTTCGGCAAAACATAGGCAACTCACAAGCATAATTCGGCGTCAACTCATGACACACACACAATTTCCATCATATCGCCCGATTATGTCATATCGCACACACATACACATATTTCCATTCTTGCAAAAGAATAAATTTTTAATTACCTATCTCGAGATCGAGCACACACCATGTGGTGGAGATGATGATGTAGTAGGGAGATCAAAAGTGGACAAAGCTCTTCTTGAAAAGGCTGGATCTTGTTAGAGAGTACATAGGTCACTTCACTAAATGCTACATCTACCTAGCTAGCTAGTTTGGGGGAAGAAAACTTCAACTAGTGGAGGGGGAAGGAAAAATAGAAAGAAGATGCATTAATGGAGGTGGTGTAGTTAGCTAGGAGTAATAAAGAGAGAAACGGTAGGTAGAAGAAGGAGAGTAATGGGGGGGAAAGTTGTGAGGAAGAAGCAAAGTGGGGGAGAGAGGAGGTGGGAGGTAGGGGTCGCTCTCTTTACTTACTTTTCACTCCCTTCGTGCCATAATTGATGTCGTGTTTTTTTTCAAATAAACGTGAACAAAAACCACGACGTGAAGTATGGAACGGAGGCAGTACATGGCAGCTGTTGAATTCCGTTACATCACTGCAATCCAATCAGAACCACTATATCTCTTTTATATAAGTTCTCTCGACCAAGTATTTTTTTTCAAGTGTACTTAAATTGATAACTCAATTGCTAAGGTTACAAATATTATTTGGCTCCCTTGTGTGATATTTCCCTTGAAGACTGTTGTGATTCACTACACTCCTGGATTATCAGTTATTGTTCATGAAGGTGCTGTTGTATAAGACGTCAACTTAATCATATGTGTTGCATTTGTAACTTGTAAACGTTCTAACCCAGTTTTCCATGGCCTATGTGCCAATCTGTTCAGCGACCCAGAAGTGACAACAGAGCTCGACTCAGACCGACACCAACAGATCACAACGCAGCGGCTTGCACCATCGCGGACAAAGTAGGCCCCCTCTATTCATGAATATCGCAAAACGTCGTGCACCACCACAAAACTAATACTTGCCGCCCGCCGAAGCCAACTCAACGAGGCACTCCCGCACGCCAGCAACACAGGTCGCAATGTCGCCAAACCAGAACAATCGTGCCGCCCAATCACTGCCCAGAGCACCCCGAGAAGCTCCGCCGCGGCTGGTCGGTGATGGCCCCCTAGATCCGTACCGCTGCCACGTGCCAGCTACCCACCACACAACCACCGTCATGCTCGCGCTCACGCGCCCTCGGCAGGCCACACGAAGAAACCACGGTTCTGGACTCGCCAGATCACTGCCGCCTCTAGCACACCCATCAGTCACCACCAAGCCTCAGGGTGGACACGGTCCGGGCCGGTCCGGTCCCTGACCGAGCCGTCCTTTGGACCGGCCGTCGGCGGTCCGGACCAGACTGGACCGAGCAGGGACGAAGCCTGAGCCGGACCGAGTGGCTCGTTTGGACCGGCCGGAGTTCATCATAGAGCACGCGCCGGAGCATGGCGACGCGGGGAGGGCGCTGGAGGCAGCGGGGCTTGTCATGGAGATGTCCAGCGACTTCTGTGACTCACGGTGGACGGCACGGCGGCCAGGCAGAGCTCGGGCAGCAACAGCGACGACAAATCTGGCACGACGGCCGGTGCACGACGGCCGGTGTACAACGGCGGTGTAGGGCCTCCCGCTTCAAGTTCTACCTTCCAGATGATATATCCGAGCATGGCGCATCCACTAGACATGCTTTCCAGCGTCAGGGAGGCCGGTAGCCGCGCGGATGAACGACGGCGGCGCAGACCAGCGCACGGCCGACGCGCCCACCACGCGCCCGCCATGCAGCTCTGGCCACACGCTCGCCACGCGCCCGCCACGACCTTGACACGCCCCCGCCACGCCCCTGCAACGCCCTTGGCATGCCCCCGCCATGCCCCTGCCTCGTCCTGACATGCCCCCGCCATGCTCTTGCCATGCCACAGCTCGTGTTCGTCGGTCCGCTCGGTCGGCTCGGTTAAAACCCAGACCGGACCGAAGCTTTGTCGGGGTGGTTTGCTAAGCTCGGACCGGCCGATTTTTTCAGCGGGCCAGGACCGAGCCGGCCCGAGCCGAGCGGGCCACGAGCCGGACCGCCGGACCGGACCGTGTCGTCCACCCTGAACCAAGCCACACATCTGGACCTCTCCGATGGCGCCAACGCATGCCAGCAGCAGGCCAGGGGACGCCACAGCTCTGTCGCCTCCACTCCAACAGATCCATGCGAGTAACATTGCAGCCTGGGCAAGCGCTCACCTTGCCATGACAAGCAAAAAGCAAAGGGTTTGGTTCCTCGGACAGCTTTTTCGTGATTTGCTTGAGCGAGCCGATTTGGCTAGCCTCCGTTGGCAAGGCTAAGCCTTGCCCAGCGAGGTGAGCCGTCATGAGACCAAAACACGTACATGTTCACGAACCAGTTAGCCCCGGTTGTGTCACCATCGTGATTAGTAAAATGTACCCTTACATTTAAAAAAGTGGTTAGTCAAACCCTCCTTCTCCACTGCTCCATCCTCCCCTGCCATGGCTTCTCATCACTAGTGTTGATTCCTTCCAAATCCTAGTTTCGAATTCTTGCATCCATGTAAGTGATCATTAAAGACCTTAACCCCCTTCTTCCCACTCTTATCCACTGACGGTCCTCGCGCTGCCGTCTTGTTTATCTTTGCATCTGCACACCACCTACCCGAGTCTCCTCCAAACATATCAGTTGCTCTTGGAAAGCGTTGGTTTTTGGCTGCCCTTAATTGCAGCTTCGCAATTTCCTGCCTTGCATCCCTCAAGTTTCAACCAGAGGCAAACGCCAAATTTGCAAGAGCAATGGCACCCATCACGTGGCTTGCCCTAACAATAGTTCGCAGTGCAAATCACCAAGCCACCACAAGAAATTTAATGGGAACGGTAAGCAACAAACATAAATGTGAGCATCATATTTTGTACATTATCGATCATACATGCGTTCATCTATAAATCTCTTTTCGTTTCACACATTCTCACTTTTTTTGTATCCATGGCAATGTTTCATCCACCCATATTACTAGTTGTGCTGCAGACTTTTTTCACCGAACATAAAACCAACCAACTTTAGAAGAACTATCTAGGGAACTAAGAATCCAATGAACGAAGACAATATCTCCGAGCTTTTACTTTGCTAAGAATGAAGAGAGCTAACCTACCTATCAAGTCTAAGCTGCAAAGGAGATGATGACGATCTGATTTAACGTGATCAACCTAGCTAACACCTCACCTTCAGATCAAGCACGACCACACTGATGTCATCGAGGCTATGCTCGTTGATGGCAAGATTTGTTAGGCGGATAGCAGCACAGACACACCGAACCTCTTCCTCCTTTCCTACTGATGCATTCGCGCCCTTGCTCTTGTCTTCCAGGCACTTCTTAGTGACGTTGCATGCCTTCTGGTTTGAGATCACATCCCACAGCCCGTTGCTCGCGAGGATCAGGCAGTCATCGTCGTCCGACCTTGCAGTTATGGTAATATCAGGCTCACATGTCATTTGAGGATTGAGGAATGTGTGCCCTGCGAACATAGTTCGAATTCAAATGAGATTCAGTAACTGAAGAATCAGAACACCTATATACTAAGAAAATAAAACTTGTTATAGAAATGAACGAACTTTTCAAAAAAGATGAACTGGAATATATATATAAGCCAAATAACAATTTCCAAATGAACAGTCATTTGTGTTTTGTAGGGAGTATGAACTCTCAATATGACATGAATGATAGTGATACAGTACATAAGAACATCGTTCATAAAGGTAAGGTTATTAAAAAATACAAATTCACAGTTTACCAATGGAAACAATATTTTTATAAGTATTGTCGCAAAACACTCGGGCTTTATAAATAATATATTCACTAATTCTAATTAGTTTAATGACACACAAAAAGTAAAAAATGTATATTAAATATGCATCTATTCAAATAATAAGTGGTCAACATCAATCACTTTTCTAGGTTCATGCAAATAAACTATTGCTACAAGCTAGTTGTCTAAAAAAACATGCCAAAAATGGAGCTACAATGGTAGCTAACATACTGTTGAACAGTTACTATTTTTTTTAACATCCATCAAATTTGTTGATGTCTATTAGCTACTTACTGTAGAAAAGGAAGAATTAGTAACTATTAACTAACGAGGTGCAAAAGCACACTGAATTACATAACTAGATAGTAGGCTGCAAATACCAAAAATACAGCCATTCATCAAGTGATACAAACTGTGGTGAGTTGCCGCATCTGCAACTTCTACAGGGTGCTTCTAGTAAACAGCCATACAATAAAACCAATAACACACTCTACGAAGAAATGATGTGCGGATGGTAATGCTTCCAGAACAAGCAAGAAAGCTAAATAATGGGATTTCACCTGGTGGGAATAGAACCTAGATGTTGACCGTAACTTACGTCATCCACCTCATTACCGGCCTGCTCACACCGAACTAGCCGACTAAAAGAGCAATCACTGGAACAGACAAATGCCATCTCATCTATTCCACCACACATTCCGACAGCCGCAGCCATATTACCGTAGCCTACGGCCAAATCTACCCGGCTAGGACAGCGCATGCATGGTTGATCACATCAGATCCATGCACATAGTGCACCGACTAGGTGCAGGGGTGACACAGCCTGTCGCCATTGCGACATAGGAAACAATCTCCCTCCAAGCGCAACTCTACTATAGGTCCATCATGGAGAAAGCCCCACCACCCCCTCACGATCAACCAGACTAATTTGGTCTGCATGCAGCACCCTCAAAAGACGTGGATAGAGGGAGCAGGTGGCAGCTATCTAAGGTTTTGATAGCAGAGCCACCACTAGGAGGGTGACTCGTCATGGTAAGCAGGTCAACATGTGATAAGGTTCAACTATCAGTAAGAAACCTAAGGTCGAAGACAAATATATCAACCTTGTATGACAATGGAAATCAACAAAAATGAAGGAATAAACCAAATTCAGAAGGACAACCAAGCACAAAGTACGTCAATGATATGTGATAACCTTACTTTCTGTGATTTCCAAATTCAAAACATATAAATTTGCAACCATCAAAATCGACAATTATGTACTTATGAGCTTTCGAATAATGTGATAAAATAGAATGATAGGATAAGCAATCATAAAATCCATTTGGCAACTAGAAAAGCTAGTGCCTTTCCGTAGATTATTTAAAATAAAATTTCCATAATAGACTCACGAACGAATGCTTTTTTATACAAGATAAAAAATTGTCATGTAGTTTTGTCCTATGATAACCTTTTGAACTTGTAGGAACTATAACATGTATATTTTGTTAGTTACATATATGACACGAGGTGACCTTTCTTTCTACACCCATTTCACCATATGGACATTCCCAAGGGTCACGGCGTTCTTCGACAGTTTTCATCCCTCCCTCTAGTCCATGATCAAAACAAACTCTCATCATTTTTTTCTTTGCGGGAACTAGTAGCATTTCACCCTCATTTTAAATTTACCAAAATAATTAAAATATGAGATTACTACTCAATCATATGCTTCCTTTTAAATTTAATGCTAAGGTAAAGTTTATTGTTGACCCAATTCATTGTGTGCCTCTTAAAGATGCAAGTAAGAGGATGTTGAAATATAGTGGCAACCCTTCTTTGTAAGCTTAAGCTTTTCGGCAAAGTTATGAGGTGCATGCGGTTCAATGTCGTATCTATAAAAAAAATTGAATTCAACACCTAGACAACAGAGTGCTAATAAAAATAGTTGTGGCCTATGTCAATCCCCCATCGAGTATAGAAGAGCCTATATGCGGGTTGAGCGTTCGAAAATATGTTTCCACTCGTAGTTAGATTAAGGTTCTGGGTGAACTAGTTAGTAGCATGCATTAAATAGGTGTCATACTCATTGAATGGGAACCGTACATGTGTTGGTTAGGTCTCGACTTTCATTTGAAAGTAGATACACTTTCCACATAAACACAAAAAAAATCCCGCGAGCTTAAATATTAACCAGGCATAGTACAAAATACACCACCTATGACATAGGATAATGTGTAGCACAAATGTAACTTGGCCTCGGGTTTGATAAAGGTCGGTATGCTTCAATGTAAATTGCCACCTCACATGCATATAGGTTTATTAAGATATATGTAGAACTTCATTCCCTTCGATTCTCTTGATCAAACAAATGCACATGATGGTACAAATTTATAGAGGTAACAACTCGTGTAACCAGATAGAGTGGACATAAAGTGTGGAAAGGAGATTACATGGTAGCATAAAGAACTAAGCTCAACACAACATGATTGATAGAAGACCCATGTGGAGATGTAAAAAAATTCGCTCCTTGTCCTTTGCCTTCGTAACATAGTCTACTTAGGTGACCATGAAGTAGTAATCTTGACGATGACAGATGCCTTATAGGGTGTGGATTAGAATCACATGAAAGATAATTTGCACATGTTCACGAGAAGCTCGATCTCTTTTTGGTGTCCCTTCTTCACCGCCATAGGATACTTCCAAAATTGACATCTGTCCTTATCTCTTATGCATCTTGTAACCCTTTAATCATGCTACCTAGATATAACTATCTTTCAATCATAGAGAGGGCCATTATATCTCTAATGATATGTGTCTACTGATAGCAGCGTTAGTCGACCGGGGTCCTATGAGGTCAATGATGGAAACTGCAACGATAATATATGTTGGATATAGTATGTTATGTAGACTTGTACTCTGTTTACTTTTGCATATGACGCCCCTTCAATTTTTATCTTGTATTAGATACTAAACACACATGATGACTAACCTTTCACCAGTCTTTGGTCACTAATTGTGAGTAAGGAAAAAAACTATGTACAATACTTCCATGTTCGTCTATGAACCCCTCTGTTTTCATCTTGTCTAACTAGACATGTAGATAATTTTTTATGGGAAACTGTCCCCATATGTTTATCATTACCTTTCCACTACACCCCGAAAAAAAGTAATTGGTGTATTGCATTGGCTATTTGATGAGATGTTACTACATATTCATACTTCAAAATTTTGCGGCTTCCAACCTCTCACAAATAGTTGACCTCATTGTAGATTAATGCAGCTCTGCAGACGTCTCGTGTAGTTACATACACACAATTCATATCCAACCACTAAACTACCACCATATCTTTTATAGATTGATGCAGCTCGGCACACGTATCATTGCACCAGGGCGGCTGGGTGGCAGCGATCAGAGCAGATATGGGTTCTATGGCATGGCCCACCATGCCAGCCAATGGGGGTTCCTCGAGAGCCATATCCGTAGCAATCTGATCAGCTAGGGGATCCATGTGGGCAGGGGGAGGGCACACCACAAAAAGAGCAAGTGTTTCTTTGGGGTCCAAATTGGTGGCGCTGCACTGCAAAGTAGCGTTACCCAACTCCGTGGAAGGTAGGGTGGAATTTGTAGGGTTCGAATTCAGATCGACAACAACAGCCCATAGGAAATAGATGGACCAAGTGGAGTGGAACCTTCCTCCTAGAGACCCCGCGGCACCTTAGATTTGGAAACCATTGGTGTTAATGGATCTCAATTATTGTCTCCACCGCTTCCACCTGGGCCCTGGTGAACGGACAACTAGGTCCACCTTTCTCCCGTGCTCGCGGATGACGCCAAGGGGGTCCTCTCACCCATGTTGTTCGTAATTTTCATCGACACCCTCAATTCCCTATTATAGCATGAGATTAGCTCTGGCATGCTTAAGTGCCTCACAGCATGCCATGCAGCATCGAGTGTCTTGTTCTTCCCCGATGACGTTGTCATTTTCTGTCGTCCCTGCAGTTCTGTAGATGTTCGGAAAAGCTTCTACCTTGTGCACCAATTTCTCGAAATGCTCAGCAACGCCCATTTGCTGCTCCCAGCAGGCGTCTGATGAGATCGGTTCCTCCCTGTCCTGCTCGATGATGGCCTTCCCCAGTCAATTGTTTGGGCTTCCCTTGTCCATGCGAAAAGTTTCTTCTGCAACCCTTATGCCCTTGGTGGATAGACCCATCTGCGCGGCTAGAGGCAGACCCTCATCTGCCATGTCCTCACCGTGATGTCCACATACATCCTAATGGCGATGGCTATCTCCCCACCGATCCTCAAGAAGATCACTAGAGTGATTCGTGACTTCCTCTATCAATGTTTAAGAATGCAAGGTGGGTTGTTGCCTTGTCAGCCCGGCAAAGATCTACCGGCAGCTTGAGTTTGGTAGCCTCAGCGTCCGAGACTTGCAGCGCACGGGCATCTCCATGTGCATGCGCGCTGGTTGTGGCTTCAAGCAAAGGACACTTCCTGACCCTGGCACCATCTGCCTCTGCTGTGTGAGCTCGAGGTGCGAGACTTCTTATGCGCATAAACAATCTAGACCTTGGAAGATGTCCGCTCCTGCCACTTTTGGATTCCCGGAGATCGTGTCGTCAATTACAACTCTTGTTTCCCATAGGCGTCACCGCTCGCAGCTGGTTTGCGAAGCCCTTGATCAATTCACCTTGATTGGGTATATCCATGGCGTCCCCATCACCATGGATGGGTATGTCAACTTGTGGAGGCGCATCCAGCAGGTCACCCTCACTGTGGCACGAGACTCAATTTTCTGGTGCTTGTCCGAGAATGGGCAATACTTGGCAAAATCCTGCTACAAGGCGATTTTCCTTGGATCAACCTTAGCCCCCTTGTGGCGTTTGATCTGGCGCAACTGGGCACCTCTCAACGTTACATTCTTCGTCTGGTTTGCTTACCATAACAGATGCTAGACTATTGATCACCTTGCCTCCCGTCATTTGCAGCACGAGCCTCTCCATGTTCTATGCTCACAAGACAAGGAAACGTTGTAGCACCAGACTTATCACTGTCATCGTTGACGAAGCGCGTCGTTGGGCTGCCACTGGTGCCAAAGTGCGAGACAGGATATTGCATGTAACCTGCACTTTAGCAACACCTAGGTCTAAGCACACGCTCCTAATGCTCACTTTGCATCCTCAACCATGCCTTTGTGTGTACATGACCTAACGATTGCACTATCTAATTTTTTCCCCCATTCTATCAATGCAAAGATACACGCATAGAACGTATTCACGAAAAAAGAACTTAACAAATCCAGCACTAATAATGCATGGGAGCAAAACGACACATTTATATTTATTAAACTAAATTACTTGACAAATTACCACTTTATTTTATATATATAGTTGGCTTTTCTTTCTTTCTCATAAGAAGATAGTTGCAAAAAAATATTTTGTAAGAACGAATTAACGGCCAATGCCAACAGAGGCATTGAGCAGTAGGCAGTAGCTGACAAAGCCAGGAAGGAGCCTTGTTTGCTTGTGACATAACACGACGCATGTAGAGCTGGGAACACATTTTCCATACATGCATGAACGATAGTTGTTGTTATTTTTTACTCCAGTTTCTTGACATTAACTATTTTAACCTCGCAAAAAAAAGACCTTGACTATTTTAAAAGAAGGTTATCGCTATGCATACCTAAAGCTCGCGACCTGGTAAGGATCCCCTGCACGCCGGGCGCCGCCAGCTCGTCCGGCCGTGCCAGCTGCATCCGCACATCAAGCTAACATTAATCCCCAGCAAATATTGGACGAGGAAAGAAACACAATATATCAAGCTCATACATGACGCCAGCAGCGTGCTCACCTTGTGGTCATGGGAGAGCGGGACGGCGCGGCCAGCGCGGCAGAGCACGGCGCGGGAGTCGCCGCAGTTGGCCACGAGGATGCGGCCGCGGACCACGAGCGCCACCACCGCCGTGGACCCCATGATGCTGCCCGCCGGCACCCCCGACGCCGCCAGCTCGTCCGCCCGCGTGAAGCTCCTTCTCAGCGCGCCCTTCCACGCGCACAGCTCCGCCTCTTCGTCTTGCTGCTGCTTCTTCCGGTAGGCTGCGGCCGCGCGGCTCATCTCGTCCACCAGGATCGCGTGCATGTGGTCCCTCAGTACCACCGACACCTGCACCACCACGGAAATTAGTGTACAGACAAGTCGGTGTTGAGCTGGAGTGTGGCCACGTTCGTAGAGGGGTGCAGCTAGGTTACCACGGGGCCGCCGTGGCCGTCGAAGACGGCGAAGAAGTGCATGCGCGAGCCGTCGACCCAAGTGCAGAAGGACGGGCGCATCGACACGGTGTCCTGCATGGTCACCCCGTGCTCCCGCGGCTTCCCCGCCGCCCCGTACGCCCCGCGCCACGCCGGTCGCTCTGCCGTACCGGAGCCCTCCGCTTCCTAAGCGATGGGTGCGAGGCGAGGGCTCCCGCGCAGGCGGCACGCCGGCAGGTGGCATTCCTCGTAGCCCTTAGGTGGGTCGACTCCGCCCTCGCCGGCCGCGCGGACGTTGTTCACGCCGACGCTGGCCATCACGACGGATTGATCCTTCCAAGGAACAGGCTGAGCAGGTCCTGCGCGGATCCCGAAGCAGCAGAGCATCTTCATTTTGGCTAGGCTAGCAAGAGTGAGGGGTAGAGCTACACAGAAACGGACGATTGAAGGCGAGGAGCAGAAGAGTAGGAGGAGGAAGGGGGAATAGAGCGCAGAAACCTCTCGCTCAAACACGAAGGAGATTACTTGTACTCGTGTCGCTTTTGGATGCAAATTAGTGCTTGCTGCATTACTGCTTCCCCATTTTCACCTCTATTTGTTCATTGATGGAAAATGGCCATATCTTCTATTCCGAATTTATTATCCTTAATTAGTTTCTTGTTCATTATTGCATGTACTGTACTAGAAATATACGGAGGATTCCATACAAACATTCTTTTCGGGAATAAAAACACATTGGGTTTGATCGGCAGTGATTTGTCCTTCCTTTATCTCACTCGCTTTTATTTGCTACCATGTACTCCCTCCGTTCCTAAATATATGTCAATCTAGATATTTCAACAAATGACTACATACAAAACAAAATGAGTGAATCTACACTTTGAAATATGTATATATACATCCGTTCCTAAATATGTCTCTTAGAAATTTCAATAAGAACTACATACAAATGTATATAGACATATCTTAGGGTGAAGATTCACTTATTTTGGTCCGTATATAATTCATATTGAAATCTTTAAAAAGACTAATATTTAGGAACAGAGGAAGTATATAAAAGAAGTAATTAATGATATGAATAATATTCGTACAAATTAGGAAGGAAATGATTTGCAATCAGAGCATCATGATAAGTTACTAGTAAATCATAATTGCAATAAATGATACAAATTACTATAAGATATGTATTTCTATCTGATAGTGCAAATAAGGAATCAATTAATACATGATGATAAGTTAGTACCCTCTGTTACTAAATATAAGTCTTTCTAGAGATTTCAATAATAAGGAGTACATATGTATATAGCCATATTTTAGAGTGTAGATTCACTCATTTTGCTTCGTATGTACTTCGTCTTGGAATATCTAAAAAGACTTATATTCAGTAAAGGATGGAGTACTAACATAGGTAATTAATGGTTTCCTTAAAAACGACCTCAAGTACTGCATATCTTATTGATTTGGCAAATAAAATAATATTATCTTTGTTGAGGCAAGTGCTTACCAAATAAAACCTAATTTTCTATTTGTCGTACCACATCTCTACTCTTAATGTCTACTCCTAATGGAGCAGTTAGTAGCCTGGTACTCTGGTTTTATTTTCGTTCGGTTTTATTTCCTCCCACGTTCCACCACCCCCGTACCACTGGCTTTTATCTCTTTAAAAATCATTGCAAAAGGAGTAAAAAATCACGTACTTTTAGGATCGCACTTACCATATGTTGTTGCTTCCCTGCACTTGTACATCCCCCTTTGCCTAGAAAAAAAAATCACGCACCAAATCTACTATATGGTATGTCATGTGAGACACCTACCAAAACACATGTTTGTTCCATTACAAAAGATCACATACCAAAAACCTAGGAAACATGCATGGGCAGGTCAATCAACGCACGGGTGGGCCATCCAAATAAATCACCCCCGTATCCGTACGCATCTCTACTAACCAACACTGCATCTTTTGTTTCCGAATGTACTCTCTCTCTCTCTCTCTCTCTCTCTCCCTCTCTCTCTCTCTCTCGGCTGGCTAGGTTTTCTCACCCGATTTCCTCTCTTCGCCGCCGCTGACACTCCCTTCCCTCGCTCCTGAGATGCACCAATGTTTCCCTCCATGTCCACCCATAGATGACGTGGACGCTCTTCTTGGATTACACGGACTCGAGGAGGATCTGGTTGGAGGCGCCGCCGGTGAGGCACGACTCCTCAACCTACTCTGAGGGGTGAGGGCTCAACCTCCTCTGAGCATATAGTAGGCGAATATCCCTTCATCTTGCTTTTCGGCTTGGTTGCCGATCCAACTAAATCAGATAGCTTGATCCGCATCCCATCGATGATCTACTCACAACACGACAACATGTGCTATTACCTGAGAGGAAGAGACTACGAAGACGGTCAGGGACAACTCCTGTGGCATGGAAAAACCGGTAGGCAATATATTGTCACGTGAAAAAATCATGGACTATAGTGCTTGTTGATCTGATGTCATTTATATGACAGATCAAAGACAAGCTTATATTTTGTTTCCTTCTCCTACCTTTAACTAGACCATGATGGCGCGCGTTGCTGCGCCCGTCTATTTTGACTGTAGAATGGTAGGAACTTGTGTAAATATAAAGAGACAAAAGCAACATAGATGAAAATAATATATTAAAAGGATAAAATAGTCTGAAAAAGTTTTTTCACGTAATTTTTTTATTTTGTTTTGAAGCGTTGGTAGTCTGGTAAGTAGCAACTAACAACACACAGAGAAAAATACTAAGGTAGGGCATGTTATTTCCATTTCAGTTTGTAGCTTATGGCTACTTCCAAATGAAAAGGTCAAAAAATAACTTGACATAATAATAGAACACATCTAACAGTTAATAGCGGTAACCTGAATAAAAATATGTAGGCCACAAGAGTTATAAATTCATGAATTGGCGAAACATTGATATACAGATTAACCCTGCTAAAGGCACCGGATGAAATCTATGCTCTTCTTAAGTGGCGTAGTACACACTGCAAGACATGTCACATAATTGTTGAATCTAACTTCCAAAGCTGAAATTACATGCATGTATGCATCCCTAATCAATGATCATCGTACTAATTTCCAAACTAAAAGAAAAACATGGATGATTATTCTTATATTTCAGAAAGTCAAAGTTATATATGTAAATGCTTCATCTTTGGTTTCTGACGTCATCTTAGATTGACATTGACTTAAATTCTTTTCCTATGTCTTGCAACAGACCCTGCAAAGATGTGCACAACGTATCAGGTAAAGTCATTCCTTACACAAGCTAGGAGTGTCTAGTTATCTCAAGAAGAAAAGTGTCTATGGTTGGAAAACAAAAACTCACCCATGAAACTGTCATGCTTCTTCATTAAGCATGGCACATATCTTACCTATAATTGAACTGTAAGAAGTTAAAGAAATAAAGTACACTCTGTAACAAAATGTAAGACGTTTTTATGCCCTATGCAAAACAAAAAAAAAGTCTTGCATTTTGGTACAGAGGATGTAGCTTTCATGTGCAAAAATCCATGCAATGTTTCGGAGGTAAATCTGAACTTAAATGGGATTATAGGGAAGCATTGCATGACCTCTCAGCAGATCAAAACCTATATATCTTCCTTACAACTCTGCTTGCATTAGCGTTTAGTTGATGAGTTCAACGCCTACATGTCTACAGGCTACAGTACTTCCGCAAATGATTCTGAAGCATTTGAAAAATAGAGGAAGAAAAACATGCACATGACGTGAGCATATACATGCAATAGATTCAGAAGGGCCTTCATTTTTAGTAAGAAGCTTCTGAAGAGCCTAATGTTTTGTAAATGTCTAGTAAGAGGCGGGCATTAATTTACTTAAAAAATTAATTAATAGACAATAGTACTACCCAGTAATAAATTTGTGGTTCAGTATAACCTTAACAATTGATCTATTATGGATTCTGGATTAAGCATTGCCTAAAAAACTCAAGAAAGAATCATATTTAGTTTATCCTTGCTGAAGATAGTTGGAAAAAAGTAGTTAGTGAATCAACAGTTTAGTTTATAGTTAACATATTTACTCCAGTGCCCATGCATCATCTACGGCAGCTGAAGGTTTGTGAATAGGCAAATTTTAACTATGCATGGTGAAGCAAAATCTGCAGGAACTCCCGGTGAGTAACATTACTCAAGGAATTGTTCTAAATAACCTTATCATACAGATATCGATGAATTCTTAATCCCAAGATTCATATATATTTGCTTCTGTTAGCACACTGAATGATGTGCAGTAGCGCAACAAAAGCAACATAGGGAACCTACAGGTATTATAATCTCACTCAAAATGTTGGCAAGGATGCATCCTGGTGCCCTTTTATGATGCATAGTTATCAATTAAGCGAACAATCATAGTTTCACCATCCCTAACCTTTAATATCATGTAACAACTAACAAGTTATGCACAATTCTAGCAGACATACAATTTACAAATGCAAATATTCAATAATTGCTACAGCAAACGGAACATACCTGTCTCAGGTATCTTTATTTTTATGGTCATCACAACAAATCATACATTATTATATTTCCTCATCACTTCACCACGCCTTGCAAAAATAACCAGAGTTGTTCCATCAGTAAAAGGCAACGTCGTGGGGCCATGGTCGAGAAGATAACTTATTCGGCTCTTAAAAAAAGCTTGCTTGTGTCTCTCCTTGCTCAATAAGTCCCTTATAACAATACATTTTTTCAGTGTCTCAATCTTTGTATCAGTATCACCCTATGATGTAAGTACTTATAAGATCAAGAGATGTAGTTAATAAAGAAAATCCAAAAAACTGAGGATGATGAACAAGACAAATTTAATGCAGGACCACCCTTACTTTTGGCAACGAATAATTATTTTCTTGAATTATTATATCCAACAATACATTCAGCAGAAATTGGGCAAGTTGTTACAAGTGTTAATAAAAGCCTGACTAAAAGATATAAACTTAGTAACCATTTTGCCAGTTACAGTTTGAGTAATAAAGTTAATACCAAAATCAGCGACCTGTGTTTCCTAGATGATAGAAGGACTAATATTTCCTTTAAGTATGTTTCGAGAAGTGCCTTGATCGACTCTGGAACATCAGCAACGAATTTCAGCAAGTACAGGGAGGAGCAATAGGGGTGGTGACACTTGAGCCTCCTTGAAGCGGGTGAGGATTCAGGGCACTCCAGGGAAGATAGGGGCACCTGGTTGTGGGGTGGAGGCTACCAATTGTTCGCTGCCTGGCCTCCGTGGTGCTGACCGTCGACCCGGGGGGTGTGAGGAGAGAAGGCGAGGAGGCGAGCCAGATGGATCGATAGACAGGGAGCAGGAAGGTATTTCCCAAACCTGGGAGCGGAGGGTTTCGTGCCATCGTCGGAAGTTCCCACTCACTTTCTTGTAAACGCAGGCTTCTCCATAATATGAGAAATGCTACAGAGCTCCCACTCACTTTCTTGTAAACGCAGGCTTCTCCATAAGTCTGCATAAACCCAAACGCTTTGATCATCTCATCAAAGCGAATGTTCCAACTCCGAGATGCTTGCACCAGCCCATCTTCATCTAGAGATATCGGTGATATATAGACAAGATTTGGCATTTGCTTGCTAGCTGTTGGTTCTATTCTAGAAGGTTTTGGTAAGCTAATTGAGAACTTGTTGGATGTGAGTCTTGTTGGCTGATTTGGCATTTGCCTGCTAGCTGTTGGTTCTATTATAGGAGGTGTTAGTAAGTTAATTGAGAGCTTGTTGTTTACTTTTTGGGATCGGGTTCCACTATGAAAATATAACTGAAGAAGAACCAAAAAATTCACATGCTACTGTTTTTCTTTCCTGTAAAGTCGGTCGTTAATCCTTTGCTCATATTGCTTTAGGAAAATGGTGCCACCACCACCACCATGACGACTGTGCAAGTCAAGGTGCACCAACAGCCTTGCAACTGGCAAGTTGTTCGGCATCTACTTCTAGCCGAGTTTTCGTCATGCGGTGGTAAGCAATTATATGAAATGCAACAACTATTTTGTTTTTAGTGCTGGCATTCCTCCATTGTGTCATTTTTCTTTTTTCACACAGATTGTCCCATGCAATGTGAGGTTGAAATTCAACAAGCTGACAGGAGACACTATGATCTTTAAGCATCCTGGGGGGCCCTACCCTATGGAAGTCGAGAAAGGATGCAATATGTCATAGATTGGAGGAGATGGATGGGCCCGTTTCCTCGCGCGCATGCGTCTCAGTGGTGGTGAGTTGATCAGCTTCTTCTTCAGAGCAGAAAGACCCAAGCTGGTTGTCATTTATATAAACCTGGTGGAAGATGATGAAGATGATGAGGACTCACTCGATGAAGATGATGAGGACCCACTTCATGAAGCCATCGTAGTTCAAAGAATGAGGCTGGGCGAGGAGGAGGTGTGCAACGTATGGGACATAATTCCGCCATGTGATGACTTTGTCGGGGTGCCTTTTGTGACCCGCCTAACAAGTACCATGGTCGATCGGCATGATATGGCATGTTATATTAACTGTAGTAATTTGATGATATATACATGCTTTATTGTCATACTTGCAAATGCAAATTATCCGATGATATGCTTAGTGTAGAGTCCAATGATATGGTGTGTGGAATCTGGTCGATGATATGCTTTAGTGTAGAGTCCGATCACATGCTTATTAGTGTAGAATCCAAGGAACTATTAATAGTATAGATAATCCATATATACTTATTAGTAGAATTCATGCTTAGTACAAATTCGTAGTCCTATGTCTTATGATAGTGTAGAAATCTATACTTAATAGAAATATATTTGCAAGAGTATGTGCGAGGCTATTTATTAATTGATATTTTTTTCTTTTTCAGAAATTGCCAAAGAGCCTATCTGTGAGTTGTGGTATCGAGCCTGATGAAGAAGGCTTAGCTGTACTACGCCTTACCGCAAGGGGCTCCGTCATCACATGTACTTACTGCATGGACATGGACGGTCGCACACACTTAAACTCAATTGGGTGGAAGAGATTCCTCGTTGGCAAGAATCTTCGTGTTGGACAGGCCATCCTAAATACTATCAGGAACACCCACCGTCCAGGCTTGAGGATGATGATCGTCGTCGATATCATCTAGAACTACATATGTGTGTGTGGTTGTATGACTATATATACCTATTAGAACTGCTATATATGTGTGGTTGTAAGACTACCTAGTACTGCTTGAGGATGCATGTTGACTATATATGAAATTGTTATCTAGTACTACCTAGTACCTATAATGCTTTATGAAATTGATATCTAGTAGTACCTAGTATCTAGAAATTGCAGCTTATTGAAACTGAAACGGGGGGATGATGAAAGATACAACAGTAGCGCGGGGTTAGGAAAGCGCTACAGCTAATTAATAGTAGCGCGTTCCCGAAAAGAGCTTCTGATATAGTCAATTGAAGTAGCGTGGGTACAGACGGCACTACTACTAACAGTTAGTTGTAGCACCATAGTAGTAGCGCGGCTACCTGCGCTGCTGATAGCCTCAAAACCCGCACTACTACTAGGGTTTTCCCTAGTAGTGACTCCAAGTCCCAGAAAACAGACCTCACCTTTCGTACCTTCAGCATCGGCTCCGGCGCCTTTTTCATCGTCTTTCCCGGCGCGGGGCACTGTTCCCAGTTTTTCAACAGCTCATCGATTTCGGCGCCGCTCCGCTTATGTTGGAGGTCCTCAATTCTCAGCCTCACCATTGAATAGATCTCCATGATTTCTCCACGGGTCGTCCTTCTCGAGCCATCTTCGATGCCCCCTGAACATGACTTTCCTAGACCCGCCATCTTTCCTTGACGTTAGCTGCTGAGACGTCGTATCATCCATGCACCGTGTGCATCCGCAATATCCATGGCACACCTAGCCTGTGACATATCCGTAACCGAGATAGTCGTGCATCATCGTGATCAACGCGGATCTCATATAGAAATACTCGCCTTTGCTAGCGTCCCATGTCTTGGCCGGTGTTTTCCATAACGTCTCTAACTCCTCTTGAAGTAGCCCCAGATAAAGATTAATATTCTATCCCGGTTGTTTCGACCCTTGAATCAGCATGCTCATGTGAATGTACTTCGACTTCATGCACAACCAGGGGGAGCTTGTACATCCATACAAACACAGGCCATGTGCTATGGTTTGTGTCCTGGTTGCCAAATGGATTCATGCCATCGGTACACGCGCCGAGCGCGATGTTCCTTGCATCACATTCGAAATACCGATAGAAGCCGTTCAAAGCTCTCCACTAGCTTCCATCCTTGACGTGTCTCAGCTTCGGATCATCTCCATCGTTGGGCTTCTTCCTCTCCGCGTTCCAACGCATGAGCTTTGCTTCCTTGGGATCTATGATATACCGCTGGAGATGGGGAGTGATCGGTAAGTACCATACAACTTTCTGGGGAGATTTCTTTCCGGCCTTCTTGTATCGAGAAGCATTGCACACCCGACAACTTGTTTTTTACGCCTGCTCCTTCCGATAAATTATGCAACCATTGATGCATGCATGGTGTCTAACGTGCGGTAGATCAAGAGGGCACACGATCTTCTTGGCCTCATCAACACTAGTAGGACATAGATTCCCCACGGGAAGAACATCCTTTGGGTACTTGACATACTCATCGAGGCTAGTGTCGGTCCATTTGTTTTTAGCCTTCGTCTTCAGGAGTTGGAGTATGAAACTCAAGCGGGTCACCTTAGGATTGCAACCATCATACAATGGAGTGTTCGAGTCTACCACCAGTTGCTGCAGCTTAGCCTCCTCCCTAGAAGCAGCTCTCTCAGTACTCGTCTCCTTGCGAAGCAGTGCTTGAACATGAGGGTCCCCCATGATTGAACTTAGTACTGACGAACTCTACGGCGTGGAGTCCACGTTCTATGCGCTGCCATGTCCGGCCCCTTCTCCGCCGCCATGTCCGGCCCCTTCTCCTCCGCCATGTCTGGACCCTTCTCAGCAGCCATGTCTGGCCTCTTCCCCGCCGCCATTATCGATCATCTCTTCGTCTTGCCCCGTGTCGTCATTGCATGCCCCGTCACCGTCCTCTCAACATCATAATTCATCCAGTTATGAACCAAGTAGCCATCCATGACAGTCATGAGCAGGTGCGCTTTGACACCGACATCTCAATAGGGGTCGAGCAAACTATTCCTTGCATCTTCGACACGGACATAAACCTCTGTTAGATTATTTTCTTTCATGTCCTGCATCACACCCGACCAACTACATGTCCACCATTGTTCCAGTGAACCATCATGAACGTCTGCAATGGCAATAATAAACAATTGATTATAAAAATGCGTGCATGCATCAAAGTCATATAAAAATTCGGCATGACCTTCCCTAAAAATAGGACAATATAGATCTAGAGTTTGCCCGGAATTTGCCGAAACGGAAATAAATCGACATTTCGGCAAACATAGGCAACTCACAGCATAATTCGGCCGTCAACTCATGACACACCACACAATTTCCATCTAATCGCCGATTATGTCATATCGCACACATCACATATTTCCATTCTTGCAAAAGATAAATTTTTAATACCTATCTCGAGATCGAGCACACACCATGTTGGTGAGATGATGATGTAGTAAGGGAGATCAAAAGTGGACAAAGCTCTTCTTGAAAAGGCCTGGATCTTGTTAGAGAGTACATAGGTCACTTCACTAAATGCTACATCTACCTAGCTAGCTAGTTTGGGGGAAGAAAACTTCAACTAGTGGAGGGGGAAGGAAAAATAGAAAGAAGATGCATTAATGGAGGTGGTGTAGTTAGCTAGGAGTAATAAAGAGAGAAACGGTAGGTAGAAGAAGGAGAGTAATGGGGGGGAAAGTTGTGAGGAAGAAGCAAAGTGGGGGAGAGAGGAGGTGGGAGGTAGGGGTCGCTCTCTTTACTTACTTTTCACTCCCTTCGTGCCATAATTGATGTCGTGTTTTTTTTCAAATAAACGTGAACAAAAACCACGACGTGAAGTATGGAACGGAGGCAGTACATGGCAGCTGTTGAATTCCGTTACATCACTGCAATCCAATCAGAACCACTATATCTCTTTTATATAAGTTCTCTCGACCAAGTATTTTTTTTCAAGTGTACTTAAATTGATAACTCAATTGCTAAGGTTACAAATATTATTTGGCTCCCTTGTGTGATATTTCCCTTGAAGACTGTTGTGATTCACTACACTTCTGGATTATCAGTTATTGTTCATGAAGGTGCTGTTGTATAAGACGTCAACTTAATCATATGTGTTGCATTTGTAACTTGTAAACGTTCTAACCCAGTTTTCCATGGCCTATGTGCCAATCTGTTCAGCGACCCAGAAGTGACAACAGAGCTCGACTCAGACCGACACCAACAGATCACAACGCAGCGGCTTGCACCATCGCGGACAAAGTAGGCCCCCTCTATTCATGAATATCGCAAAACGTCGTGCACCACCACAAAACTAATACTTGCCGCCCGCCGAAGCCAACTCAACGAGGCACTCCCGCACGCCAGCAACACAGGTCGCAATGTCGCCAAACCAGAACAATCGTGCCGCCCAATCACTGCCCAGAGCACCCCGAGAAGCTCCGCCGCGGCTGGTCGGTGATGGCCCCCTAGATCCGTACCGCTGCCACGTGCCAGCTACCCACCACACAACCACCGTCATGCTCGCGCTCACGCGCCCTCGGCAGGCCACACAAAGAAACCACGGTTCTGGACTCGCCAGATCACTGCCGCCTCTAGCACACCCATCAGTCACCACCAAGCCTCAGGGTGGACACGGTCCGGGCCGGTCCGGTCCCTGACCGAGCCGCCTTTGGACCGGCCGTCGGCGGTCCGGACCAGACTGGACCGAGGCAGGGACGAAGCCTGAGCCGGACCGAGTGGCTCGTTTGGACCGGCCGGAGTTCATCATAGAGCACGCGCCGGAGCATGGCGACGCGGGGAGGGCGCTGGAGGCAGCGGGGCTTGTCATGGAGATGTCCAGCGACTTCTGTGACTCACGGTGGACGGCACGGCGGCCAGGCAGAGCTCGGGCAGCAACAGCGACGACAAATCTGGCACGACGGCCGGTGCACGACGGCCGGTGTACAACGGCGGTGTAGGGCCTCCCGCTTCAAGTTCTACCTTCCAGATGATATATCCGAGCATGGCGCATCCACTAGACATGCTTTCCAGCGTCAGGGAGGCCGGTAGCCGCGCGGATGAACGACGGCGGCGCAGACCAGCGCACGGCCGACGCGCCCACCACGCGCCCGCCATGCAGCTCTGGCCACACGCTCGCCACGCGCCCGCCACGACCTCGACACGCCCCCGCCATGCCCCTGCAACGCCCTTGGCATGCCCCCGCCATGCCCCTGCCTCTTCCTGACATGCCCCCGCCATGCTCTTGCCATGCCACAGCTCGTGTTCGTCGGTCCGCTCGGTCGGCTCGGTTAAAACCCAGACCGGACCGAAGCTTTGTCGGGGTGGTTTGCTAAGCTCGGACCGGCCGATTTTTTCAGCGGGCCAGGACCGAGCCGGCCCGAGCCGAGCGGGCCACGAGCCGGACCGCCGGACCGGACCGTGTCGTCCACCCTGAACCAAGCCACACATCTGGACCTCTCCGATGGCGCCAACGCATGCCAGCAGCAGGCCAGGGGACGCCACAGCTCTGTCGCCTCCACTCCAACAGATCCATGCGAGTAACATTGCAGCCTGGGCAAGCGCTCACCTTGCCATGACAAGCAAAAAGCAAAGGGTTTGGTTCCTCGGACAGCTTTTTCGTGATTTGCTTGAGCGAGCCGATTTGGCTAGCCTCCGTTGGCAAGGCTAAGCCTTGCCCAGCGAGGTGAGCCGTCATGAGACCAAAACACGTACATGTTCACGAACCAGTTAGCCCCGGTTGTGTCACCATCGTGATTAGTAAAATGTACCCTTACATTTAAAAAAGTGGTTAGTCAAACCCTCCTTCTCCACTGCTCCATCCTCCCCTGCCATGGCTTCTCATCACTAGTGTTGATTCCTTCCAAATCCTAGTTTCGAATTCTTGCATCCATGTAAGTGATCATTAAAGACCTTAACCCCCTTCTTCCCACTCTTATCCACTGACGGTCCTCGCGCTGCCGTCTTGTTTATCTTTGCATCTGCACACCACCTACCCGAGTCTCCTCCAAACATATCAGTTGCTCTTGGAAAGCGTTGGTTTTTGGCTGCCCTTAATTGCAGCTTCGCAATTTCCTGCCTTGCATCCCTCAAGTTTCAACCAGAGGCAAACGCCAAATTTGCAAGAGCAATGGCACCCATCACGTGGCTTGCCCTAACAATAGTTCGCAGTGCAAATCACCAAGCCACCACAAGAAATTTAATGGGAACGGTAAGCAACAAACATAAATGTGAGCATCATATTTTGTACATTATCGATCATACATGCGTTCATCTATAAATCTCTTTTCGTTTCACACATTCTCACTTTTTTTGTATCCATGGCAATGTTTCATCCACCCATATTACTAGTTGTGCTGCAGACTTTTTTCACCGAACATAAAACCAACCAACTTTAGAAGAACTATCTAGGGAACTAAGAATCCAATGAACGAAGACAATATCTCCGAGCTTTTACTTTGCTAAGAATGAAGAGAGCTAACCTACCTATCAAGTCTAAGCTGCAAAGGAGATGATGACGATCTGATTTAACGTGATCAACCTAGCTAACACCTCACCTTCAGATCAAGCACGACCACACTGATGTCATCGAGGCTATGCTCGTTGATGGCAAGATTTGTTAGGCGGATAGCAGCACAGACACACCGAACCTCTTCCTCCTTTCCTACTGATGCATTCGCGCCCTTGCTCTTGTCTTCCAGGCACTTCTTAGTGACGTTGCATGCCTTCTGGTTTGAGATCACATCCCACAGCCCGTTGCTCGCGAGGATCAGGCAGTCATCGTCGTCCGACCTTGCAGTTATGGTAATATCAGGCTCACATGTCATTTGAGGATTGAGGAATGTGTGCCCTGCGAACATAGTTCGAATTCAAATTAGATTCAGTAACTGAAGAATCAGAACACCTATATACTAAGAAAATAAAACTTGTTATAGAAATGAACGAACTTTTCAAAAAAGATGAACTGGAATATATATATAAGCCAAATAACAATTTCCAAATGAACAGTCATTTGTGTTTTGTAGGGAGTATGAACTCTCAATATGACATGAATGATAGTGATACAGTACATAAGAACATCGTTCATAAAGGTAAGGTTATTAAAAAATACAAATTCACAGTTTACCAATGGAAACAATATTTTCATAAGTATTGTCGCAAAACACTCGGGCTTTATAAATAATATATTCACTAATTCTAATTAGTTTAATGACACACAAAAAGTAAAAAATGTATATTAAATATGCATCTATTCAAATAATAAGTGGTCAACATCAATCACTTTTCTAGGTTCATGCAAATAAACTATTGCTACAAGCTAGTTGTCTAAAAAAAACATGCCAAAAATGGAGCTACAATGGTAGCTAACATACTGTTGAACAGTTACTATTTTTTTTAACATCCATCAAATTTGTTGATGTCTATTAGCTACTTACTGTAGAAAAGGAAGAATTAGTAACTATTAACTAACGAGGTGCAAAAGCACACTGAATTACATAACTAGATAGTAGGCTGCAAATACCAAAAATACAGCCATTCATCAAGTGATACAAACTGTGGTGAGTTGCCGCATCTGCAACTTCTACAGGGTGCTTCTAGTAAACAGCCATACAATAAAACCAATAACACACTCTACGAAGAAATGATGTGCGGATGGTAATGCTTCCAGAACAAGCAAGAAAGCTAAATAATGGGATTTCACCTGGTGGGAATAGAACCTAGATGTTGACCGTAACTTACGTCATCCACCTCATTACCGGCCTGCTCACACCGAACTAGCCGACTAAAAGAGCAATCACTGGAACAGACAAATGCCATCTCATCTATTCCACCACACATTCCGACAGCCGCAGCCATATTACCGTAGCCTACGGCCAAATCTACCCGGCTAGGACAGCGCATGCATGGTTGATCACATCAGATCCATGCACATAGTGCACCGACTAGGTGCAGGGGTGACACAGCCTGTCGCCATTGCGACATAGGAAACAATCTCCCTCCAAGCGCAACTCTACTATAGGTCCATCATGGAGAAAGCCCCACGACCCCCTCACGATCAACCAGACTAATTTGGTCTGCATGCAGCACCCTCAAAAGACGTGGATAGAGGGAGCAGGTGGCAGCTATCTAAGGTTTTGATAGCAGAGCCACCACTAGGAGGGTGACTCGTCATGGTAAGCAGGTCAACATGTGATAAGGTTCAACTATCAGTAAGAAACCTAAGGTCGAAGACAAATATATCAACCTTGTATGACAATGGAAATCAACAAAAATGAAGGAATAAACCAAATTCAGAAGGACAACCAAGCACAAAGTACGTCAATGATATGTGATAACCTTACTTTCTGTGATTTCCAAATTCAAAACATATAAATTTGCAACCATCAAAATCGACAATTATGTACTTATGAGCTTTCGAATAATGTGATAAAATAGAATGATAGGATAAGCAATCATAAAATCCATTTGGCAACTAGAAAAGCTAGTGCCTTTCCGTAGATTATTTAAAATAAAATTTCCATAATAGACTCACGAACGAATGCTTTTTTATACAAGATAAAAAATTGTCATGTAGTTTTGTCCTATGATAACCTTTTGAACTTGTAGGAACTATAACATGTATATTTTGTTAGTTACATATATGACACGAGGTGACCTTTCTTTCTACACCCATTTCACCATATGGACATTCCCAAGGGTCACGGCGTTCTTCGACAGTTTTCATCCCTCCCTCTAGTCCATGATCAAAACAAACTCTCATCATTTTTTTCTTTGCGGGAACTAGTAGCATTTCACCCTCATTTTAAATTTACCAAAATAATTAAAATATGAGATTACTACTCAATCATATGCTTCCTTTTAAATTTAATGCTAAGGTAAAGTTTATTGTTGACCCAATTCATTGTGTGCCTCTTAAAGATGCAAGTAAGAGGATGTTGAAATATAGTGGCAACCCTTCTTTGTAAGCTTAAGCTTTTCGGCAAAGTTATGAGGTGCATGCGGTTCAATGTCGTATCTATAAAAAAAATTGAATTCAACACCTAGACAACAGAGTGCTAATAAAAATAGTTGTGGCCTATGTCAATCCCCCATCGAGTATAGAAGAGCCTATATGCGGGTTGAGCGTTCGAAAATATGTTTCCACTCGTAGTTAGATTAAGGTTCTGGGTGAACTAGTTAGTAGCATGCATTAAATAGGTGTCATACTCATTGAATGGGAACCGTACATGTGTTGGTTAGGTCTCGACTTTCATTTGAAAGTAGATACACTTTCCACATAAACACAAAAAAAATCCCGCGAGCTTAAATATTAACCAGGCATAGTACAAAATACACCACCTATGACATAGGATAATGTGTAGCACAAATGTAACTTGGCCTCGGGTTTGATAAAGGTCGGTATGCTTCAATGTAAATTGCCACCTCACATGCATATAGGTTTATTAAGATATATGTAGAACTTCATTCCCTTCGATTCTCTTGATCAAACAAATGCACATGATGGTACAAATTTATAGAGGTAACAACTCGTGTAACCAGATAGAGTGGACATAAAGTGTGGAAAGGAGATTACATGGTAGCATAAAGAACTAAGCTCAACACAACATGATTGATAGAAGACCCATGTGGAGATGTAAAAAAATTCGCTCCTTGTCCTTTGCCTTCGTAACATAGTCTACTTAGGTGACCATGAAGTAGTAATCTTGACGATGACAGATGCCTTATAGGGTGTGGATTAGAATCACATGAAAGATAATTTGCACATGTTCACGAGAAGCTCGATCTCTTTTTGGTGTCCCTTCTTCACCGCCATAGGATACTTCCAAAATTGACATCTGTCCTTATCTCTTATGCATCTTGTAACCCTTTAATCATGCTACCTAGATATAACTATCTTTCAATCATAGAGAGGGCCATTATATCTCTAATGATATGTGTCTACTGATAGCAGCGTTAGTCGACCGGGGTCCTATGAGGTCAATGATGGAAACTGCAACGATAATATATGTTGGATATAGTATGTTATGTAGACTTGTACTCTGTTTACTTTTGCATATGACGCCCCTTCAATTTTTATCTTGTATTAGATACTAAACACACATGATGACTAACCTTTCACCAGTCTTTGGTCACTAATTGTGAGTAAGGAAAAAAACTATGTACAATACTTCCATGTTCGTCTATGAACCCCTCTGTTTTCATCTTGTCTAACTAGACATGTAGATAATTTTTTATGGGAAACTGTCCCCATATGTTTATCATTACCTTTCCACTACACCCCGAAAAAAAGTAATTGGTGTATTGCATTGGCTATTTGATGAGATGTTACTACATATTCATACTTCAAAATTTTGCGGCTTCCAACCTCTCACAAATAGTTGACCTCATTGTAGATTAATGCAGCTCTGCAGACGTCTCGTGTAGTTACATACACACAATTCATATCCAACCACTAAACTACCACCATATCTTTTATAGATTGATGCAGCTCGGCACACGTATCATTGCACCAGGGCGGCTGGGTGGCAGCGATCAGAGCAGATATGGGTTCTATGGCATGGCCCACCATGCCAGCCAATGGGGGTTCCTCGAGAGCCATATCCGTAGCAATCTGATCAGCTAGGGGATCCATGTGGGCAGGGGGAGGGCACACCACAAAAAGAGCAAGTGTTTCTTTGGGGTCCAAATTGGTGGCGCTGCACTGCAAAGTAGCGTTACCCAACTCCGTGGAAGGTAGGGTGGAATTTGTAGGGTTCGAATTCAGATCGACAACAACAGCCCATAGGAAATAGATGGACCAAGTGGAGTGGAACCTTCCTCCTAGAGACCCCGCGGCACCTTAGATTTGGAAACCATTGGTGTTAATGGATCTCAATTATTGTCTCCACCGCTTCCACCTGGGCCCTGGTGAACGGACAACTAGGTCCACCTTTCTCCCGTGCTCGCGGATGACGCCAAGGGGGTCCTCTCACCCATGTTGTTCGTAATTTTCATCGACACCCTCAATTCCCTATTATAGCATGAGATTAGCTCTGGCATGCTTAAGTGCCTCACAGCATGCCATGCAGCATCGAGTGTCTTGTTCTTCCCCGATGACGTTGTCATTTTCTGTCGTCCCTGCAGTTCTGTAGATGTTCGGAAAAGCTTCTACCTTGTGCACCAATTTCTCGAAATGCTCAGCAACGCCCATTTGCTGCTCCCAGCAGGCGTCTGATGAGATCGGTTCCTCCCTGTCCTGCTCGATGATGGCCTTCCCCAGTCAATTGTTTGGGCTTCCCTTGTCCATGCGAAAAGTTTCTTCTGCAACCCTTATGCCCTTGGTGGATAGACCCATCTGCGCGGCTAGAGGCAGACCCTCATCTGCCATGTCCTCACCGTGATGTCCACATACATCCTAATGGCGATGGCTATCTCCCCACCGATCCTCAAGAAGATCACTAGAGTGATTCGTGACTTCCTCTATCAATGTTTAAGAATGCAAGGTGGGTTGTTGCCTTGTCAGCCCGGCAAAGATCTACCGGCAGCTTGAGTTTGGTAGCCTCAGCGTCCGAGACTTGCAGCGCACGGGCATCTCCATGTGCATGCGCGCTGGTTGTGGCTTCAAGCAAAGGACACTTCCTGACCCTGGCACCATCTGCCTCTGCTGTGTGAGCTCGAGGTGCGAGACTTCTTATGCGCATAAACAATCTAGACCTTGGAAGATGTCCGCTCCTGCCACTTTTGGATTCCCGGAGATCGTGTCGTCAATTACAACTCTTGTTTCCCATAGGCGTCACCGCTCGCAGCTGGTTTGCGAAGCCCTTGATCAATTCACCTTGATTGGGTATATCCATGGCGTCCCCATCACCATGGATGGGTATGTCAACTTGTGGAGGCGCATCCAGCAGGTCACCCTCACTGTGGCACGAGACTCAATTTTCTGGTGCTTGTCCGAGAATGGGCAATACTTGGCAAAATCCTGCTACAAGGCGATTTTCCTTGGATCAACCTTAGCCCCCTTGTGGCGTTTGATCTGGCGCAACTGGGCACCTCTCAACGTTACATTCTTCGTCTGGTTTGCTTACCATAACAGATGCTAGACTATTGATCACCTTGCCTCCCGTCATTTGCAGCACGAGCCTCTCCATGTTCTATGCTCACAAGACAAGGAAACGTTGTAGCACCAGACTTATCACTGTCATCGTTGACGAAGCGCGTCGTTGGGCTGCCACTGGTGCCAAAGTGCGAGACAGGATATTGCATGTAACCTGCACTTTAGCAACACCTAGGTCTAAGCACACGCTCCTAATGCTCACTTTGCATCCTCAACCATGCCTTTGTGTGTACATGACCTAACGATTGCACTATCTAATTTTTTCCCCCATTCTATCAATGCAAAGATACACGCATAGAACGTATTCACGAAAAAAGAACTTAACAAATCCAGCACTAATAATGCATGGGAGCAAAACGACACATTTATATTTATTAAACTAAATTACTTGACAAATTACCACTTTATTTTATATATATAGTTGGCTTTTCTTTCTTTCTCATAAGAAGATAGTTGCAAAAAAATATTTTGTAAGAACGAATTAACGGCCAATGCCAACAGAGGCATTGAGCAGTAGGCAGTAGCTGACAAAGCCAGGAAGGAGCCTTGTTTGCTTGTGACATAACACGACGCATGTAGAGCTGGGAACACATTTTCCATACATGCATGAACGATAGTTGTTGTTATTTTTTACTCCAGTTTCTTGACATTAACTATTTTAACCTCGCAAAAAAAAGACCTTGACTATTTTAAAAGAAGGTTATCGCTATGCATACCTAAAGCTCGCGACCTGGTAAGGATCCCCTGCACGCCGGGCGCCGCCAGCTCGTCCGGCCGTGCCAGCTGCATCCGCACATCAAGCTAACATTAATCCCCAGCAAATATTGGACGAGGAAAGAAACACAATATATCAAGCTCATACATGACGCCAGCAGCGTGCTCACCTTGTGGTCATGGGAGAGCGGGACGGCGCGGCCAGCGCGGCAGAGCACGGCGCGGGAGTCGCCGCAGTTGGCCACGAGGATGCGGCCGCGGACCACGAGCGCCACCACCGCCGTGGACCCCATGATGCTGCCCGCCGGCACCCCCGACGCCGCCAGCTCGTCCGCCCGCGTGAAGCTCCTTCTCAGCGCGCCCTTCCACGCGCACAGCTCCGCCTCTTCGTCTTGCTGCTGCTTCTTCCGGTAGGCTGCGGCCGCGCGGCTCATCTCGTCCACCAGGATCGCGTGCATGTGGTCCCTCAGTACCACCGACACCTGCACCACCACGGAAATTAGTGTACAGACAAGTCGGTGTTGAGCTGGAGTGTGGCCACGTTCGTAGAGGGGTGCAGCTAGGTTACCACGGGGCCGCCGTGGCCGTCGAAGACGGCGAAGAAGTGCATGCGCGAGCCGTCGACCCAAGTGCAGAAGGACGGGCGCATCGACACGGTGTCCTGCATGGTCACCCCGTGCTCCCGCGGCTTCCCCGCCGCCCCGTACGCCCCGCGCCACGCCGGTCGCTCTGCCGTACCGGAGCCCTCCGCTTCCTTAGCGATGGGTGCGAGGCGAGGGCTCCCGCGCAGGCGGCACGCCGGCAGGTGGCATTCCTCGTAGCCCTTAGGTGGGTCGACTCCGCCCTCGCCGGCCGCGCGGACGTTGTTCACGCCGACGCTGGCCATCACGACGGATTGATCCTTCCAAGGAACAGGCTGAGCAGGTCCTGCGCGGATCCCGAAGCAGCAGAGCATCTTCATTTTGGCTAGGCTAGCAAGAGTGAGGGGTAGAGCTACACAGAAACGGACGATTGAAGGCGAGGAGCAGAAGAGTAGGAGGAGGAAGGGGGAATAGAGCGCAGAAACCTCTCGCTCAAACACGAAGGAGATTACTTGTACTCGTGTCGCTTTTGGATGCAAATTAGTGCTTGCTGCATTACTGCTTCCCCATTTTCACCTCTATTTGTTCATTGATGGAAAATGGCCATATCTTCTATTCCGAATTTATTATCCTTAATTAGTTTCTTGTTCATTATTGCATGTACTGTACTAGAAATATACGGAGGATTCCATACAAACATTCTTTTCGGGAATAAAAACACATTGGGTTTGATCGGCAGTGATTTGTCCTTCCTTTATCTCACTCGCTTTTATTTGCTACCATGTACTCCCTCCGTTCCTAAATATATGTCAATCTAGATATTTCAACAAATGACTACATACAAAACAAAATGAGTGAATCTACACTTTGAAATATGTCTATATACATCCGTTCCTAAATATGTCTCTTAGAAATTTCAATAAGAACTACATACAAATGTATATAGACATATCTTAGGGTGAAGATTCACTTATTTTGGTCCGTATATAATTCATATTGAAATCTTTAAAAAGACTAATATTTAGGAACAGAGGAAGTATATAAAAGAAGTAATTAATGATATGAATAATATTCGTACAAATTAGGAAGGAAATGATTTGCAATCAGAGCATCATGATAAGTTACTAGTAAATCATAATTGCAATAAATGATACAAATTACTATAAGATATGTATTTCTATCTGATAGTGCAAATAAGGAATCAATTAATACATGATGATAAGTTAGTACCCTCTGTTACTAAATATAAGTCTTTCTAGAGATTTCAATAATAAGGAGTACATATGTATATAGCCATATTTTAGAGTGTAGATTCACTCATTTTGCTTCGTATGTACTTCGTCTTGGAATATCTAAAAAGACTTATATTCAGTAAAGGATGGAGTACTAACATAGGTAATTAATGGTTTCCTTAAAAACGACCTCAAGTACTGCATATCTTATTGATTTGGCAAATAAAATAATATTATCTTTGTTGAGGCAAGTGCTTACCAAATAAAACCTAATTTTCTATTTGTCGTACCACATCTCTACTCTTAATGTCTACTCCTAATGGAGCAGTTAGTAGCCTGGTACTCTGGTTTTATTTTCGTTCGGTTTTATTTCCTCCCACGTTCCACCACCCCCGTACCACTGGCTTTTATCTCTTTAAAAATCATTGCAAAAGGAGTAAAAAATCACGTACTTTTAGGATCGCACTTACCATATGTTGTTGCTTCCCTGCACTTGTACATCCCCCTTTGCCTAGAAAAAAAAATCACGCACCAAATCTACTATATGGTATGTCATGTGAGACACCTACCAAAACACATGTTTGTTCCATTACAAAAGATCACATACCAAAAACCTAGGAAACATGCATGGGCAGGTCAATCAACGCACGGGTGGGCCATCCAAATAAATCACCCCCGTATCCGTACGCATCTCTACTAACCAACACTGCATCTTTTGTTTCCGAATGTACTCTCTCTCTCTCTCTCTCTCTCTCTCC
Source organism: Triticum urartu (assembly GCF_003073215.2). Taxonomy (NCBI): domain Eukaryota; kingdom Viridiplantae; phylum Streptophyta; class Magnoliopsida; order Poales; family Poaceae; genus Triticum; species Triticum urartu. The sequence continues at coordinate 22,478,487 of NC_053028.1, forward strand.
CTCTCTCTCTCTCTCTCGGCTGGCTAGGTTTTCTCACCCGATTTCCTCTCTTCGCCGCCGCTGACACTCCCTTCCCTCGCTCCTGAGATGCACCAATGTTTCCCTCCATGTCCACCCATAGATGACGTGGACGCTCTTCTTGGATTACACGGACTCGAGGAGGATCTGGTTGGAGGCGCCGCCGGTGAGGCACGACTCCTCAACCTACTCTGAGGGGTGAGGGCTCAACCTCCTCTGAGCATATAGTAGGCGAATATCCCTTCATCTTGCTTTTCGGCTTGGTTGCCGATCCAACTAAATCAGATAGCTTGATCCGCATCCCATCGATGATCTACTCACAACACGACAACATGTGCTATTACCTGAGAGGAAGAGACTACGAAGACGGTCAGGGACAACTCCTGTGGCATGGAAAAACCGGTAGGCAATATATTGTCACGTGAAAAAATCATGGACTATAGTGCTTGTTGATCTGATGTCATTTATATGACAGATCAAAGACAAGCTTATATTTTGTTTCCTTCTCCTACCTTTAACTAGACCATGATGGCGCGCGTTGCTGCGCCCGTCTATTTTGACTGTAGAATGGTAGGAACTTGTGTAAATATAAAGAGACAAAAGCAACATAGATGAAAATAATATATTAAAAGGATAAAATAGTCTGAAAAAGTTTTTTCACGTAATTTTTTTATTTTGTTTTGAAGCGTTGGTAGTCTGGTAAGTAGCAACTAACAACACACAGAGAAAAATACTAAGGTAGGGCATGTTATTTCCATTTCAGTTTGTAGCTTATGGCTACTTCCAAATGAAAAGGTCAAAAAATAACTTGACATAATAATAGAACACATCTAACAGTTAATAGCGGTAACCTGAATAAAAATATGTAGGCCACAAGAGTTATAAATTCATGAATTGGCGAAACATTGATATACAGATTAACCCTGCTAAAGGCACCGGATGAAATCTATGCTCTTCTTAAGTGGCGTAGTACACACTGCAAGACATGTCACATAATTGTTGAATCTAACTTCCAAAGCTGAAATTACATGCATGTATGCATCCCTAATCAATGATCATCGTACTAATTTCCAAACTAAAAGAAAAACATGGATGATTATTCTTATATTTCAGAAAGTCAAAGTTATATATGTAAATGCTTCATCTTTGGTTTCTGACGTCATCTTAGATTGACATTGACTTAAATTCTTTTCCTATGTCTTGCAACAGACCCTGCAAAGATGTGCACAACGTATCAGGTAAAGTCATTCCTTACACAAGCTAGGAGTGTCTAGTTATCTCAAGAAGAAAAGTGTCTATGGTTGGAAAACAAAAACTCACCCATGAAACTGTCATGCTTCTTCATTAAGCATGGCACATATCTTACCTATAATTGAACTGTAAAAAGTTAAAGAAATAAAGTACACTCTGTAACAAAATGTAAGACGTTTTTATGCCCTATGCAAAACAAAAAAAAAGTCTTGCATTTTGGTACAGAGGATGTAGCTTTCATGTGCAAATATCCATGCAATGTTTCGGAGGTAAATCTGAACTTAAATGGGATTATAGGGAAGCATTGCATGACCTCTCAGCAGATCAAAACCTATATATCTTCCTTACAACTCTGCTTGCATTAGCGTTTAGTTGATGAGTTCAACGCCTACATGTCTACAGGCTACAGTACTTCCGCAAATGATTCTGAAGCATTTGAAAAATAGAGGAAGAAAAACATGCACATGACGTGAGCATATACATGCAATAGATTCAGAAGGGCCTTCATTTTTAGTAAGAAGCTTCTGAAGAGCCTAATGTTTTGTAAATGTCTAGTAAGAGGCGGGCATTAATTTACTTAAAAAATTAATTAATAGACAATAGTACTACCCAGTAATAAATTTGTGGTTCAGTATAACCTTAACAATTGATCTATTATGGATTCTGGATTAAGCATTGCCTAAAAAACTCAAGAAAGAATCATATTTAGTTTATCCTTGCTGAAGATAGTTGGAAAAAAGTAGTTAGTGAATCAACAGTTTAGTTTATAGTTAACATATTTACTCCAGTGCCCATGCATCATCTACGGCAGCTGAAGGTTTGTGAATAGGCAAATTTTAACTATGCATGGTGAAGCAAAATCTGCAGGAACTCCCGGTGAGTAACATTACTCAAGGAATTGTTCTAAATAACCTTATCATACAGATATCGATGAATTCTTAATCCCAAGATTCATATATATTTGCTTCTGTTAGCACACTGAATGATGTGCAGTAGCGCAACAAAAGCAACATAGGGAACCTACAGGTATTATAATCTCACTCAAAATGTTGGCAAGGATGCATCCTGGTGCCCTTTTATGATGCATAGTTATCAATTAAGCGAACAATCATAGTTTCACCATCCCTAACCTTTAATATCATGTAACAACTAACAAGTTATGCACAATTCTAGCAGACATACAATTTACAAATGCAAATATTCAATAATTGCTACAGCAAACGGAACATACCTGTCTCAGGTATCTTTATTTTTATGGTCATCACAACAAATCATACATTATTATATTTCCTCATCACTTCACCACGCCTTGCAAAAATAACCAGAGTTGTTCCATCAGTAAAAGGCAACGTCGTGGGGCCATGGTCGAGAAGATAACTTATACGGCTCTTAAAAAAAGCTTGCTTGTGTCTCTCCTTGCTCAATAAGTCCCTTATAACAATACATTTTTTCAGTGTCTCAATCTTTGTATCAGTATCACCCTATGATGTAAGTACTTATAAGATCAAGAGATGTAGTTAATAAAGAAAATCCAAAAAACTGAGGATGATGAACAAGACAAATTTAATGCAGGACCACCCTTACTTTTGGCAACGAATAATTATTTTCTTGAATTATTATATCCAACAATACATTCAGCAGAAATTGGGCAAGTTGTTACAAGTGTTAATAAAAGCCTGACTAAAAGATATAAACTTAGTAACCATTTTGCCAGTTACAGTTTGAGTAATAAAGTTAATACCAAAATCAGCGACCTGTGTTTCCTAGATGATAGAAGGACTAATATTTCCTTTAAGTATGTTTCGAGAAGTGCCTTGATCGACTCTGGAACATCAGCAACGAATTTCAGCAAGTACAGGGAGGAGCAATAGGGGTGGTGACACTTGAGCCTCCTTGAAGCGGGTGAGGATTCAGGGCACTCCAGGGAAGATAGGGGCACCTGGTTGTGGGGTGGAGGCTACCAATTGTTCGCTGCCTGGCCTCCGTGGTGCTGACCGTCGACCCGGGGGGTGTGAGGAGAGAAGGCGAGGAGGCGAGCCAGATGGATCGATAGACAGGGAGCAGGAAGGTATTTCCCAAACCTGGGAGCGGAGGGTTTCGTGCCATCGTCGGAAGTTCCCACTCACTTTCTTGTAAACGCAGGCTTCTCCATAATATGAGAAATGCTACAGAGCTCCCACTCACTTTCTTGTAAACGCAGGCTTCTCCATAAGTCTGCATAAACCCAAACGCTTTGATCATCTCATCAAAGCGAATGTTCCAACTCCGAGATGCTTGCACCAGCCCATTAAATCGAGCGTTGGAGCTTGCACACTTTGTCAGCATTCTTAGGATCGACAAAACCTTCCGGCTGCATCATATACAATTCTTCCTTAAGGAAACCATTAAGGAATGCCGTTTTGACGTCCATTTGCCATATTCTCATAATCATAGAATGCGGCAATTGCTAACATGATTCGGACGGACTTCAGCTTCGCTACCGGTGAGAAAGTCTCATCGTAGTCAACCCCTTGAACTTGTCGATAACCCTTAGCGACAAGCCGAGCTTTATAGATGGTCACATTACCATCCGCGTCTGTCTTCTTCTTAAAGATCCATTTATTTTCTATGGCTCGCCGAACGGGCAAGTCAGTCAAAGTCCATACTTCGTTTTCATACATGGATCCTATCTCGGATTTCATGGCTTCCAGCCATTTGTCGGAATCCGGGCCCGCCATCGCTTCTTCATAGTTCGAAGGTTCACCGTTGTCTAACAACATGATTTCCAAGACAGGGTTGCCGTACCACTCTGGTGCGGAACGTGTCCTTGTGGACCTACGAAGTTCAGTAGCAAGCTTGATCTGAAGTTTCATTGATCATCATCATTAACTTCCTCTCTAGTCGGTGCAGGCACCTCAGGAACATTTTCTCTGAGTTGCGCCATTTCCGGTTCAAGAGGTAATACTTCATCAAGTTCTACTTTCCTCCCACTTACTTCTTTCGAGAGAAACTCTTTCTCTAGAAAGGATCCCATTCTTGGCAACAAAGATCTTGCCTTCGGATCTGATGGTAGAAGGTATACCCAATAGTTTCTTTAGGGTATCCTATGAAGACGCATTTTTCCGACTTGGGTTCGAGCTTTTCAGGTTGAAGTTTCTTGACATAAGCATCGCATCCCCAAACTTTTAGAAACGACAGCTTAGGTTTCTTCCCAAACCATAATTCATCGGTGTCGTCTCAACGGATTTCGACGGAGCCCTATTTAAAGTGAATGCGGCAGTCTCTAAAGCATAGCCCCAAAATGATAGCGGTAAATCGGTAAGAGACATCATAGATCGCACCATATCTAATAGAGTGCGATTACGACGTTCGGACACACCATTACAGCTGAGGTGTTCCAGGCGGCGTTTGTGAAACTATTCCACATTTTCTTAAGTGTGTGCCAAATTCGTGACTCAAGTATTCTCCTCCACGATCTGATCGCAAGAACTTGATTTTCCTGTCACGTTGATTCTCAACCTCACTCTGAAATTCCTTGAACTTTTCAAAGGTCTCAGACTTGTGTTTCATTAAGTAGACATACCCATATCTACTCAAGTCATCAGTGAGGGTGAGAACATAACGATAGCCACCGCGAGCCTCAACACTCATTGGACCGCACACATCAGTATGTATGATTTCCAATAAGTTGGTTGCTCGCTCCATTGTTCCTGAGAACGGAGTCTTGGTCATTTTACCCATGAGGCATGGTTCGCACGTGTCAAATGATTCATAATCAAGAGACTCTAAAAGTCCATCTGCATGGAGCTTCTTCATGCGTTTGACACCTATGTGACCAAGGCGGCAGTGCCACAAGTATGTGGGACTATCATTATCAACCTTACATCTTTTGGTACTCACACTATGAATATGTGTAGCATTACGCTCGAGATTCATTAAGAATAAACCATTCACCATCGGAGCATGACCATAAAACATATCTCTCATATAAATAGAACAACCATTATTCTCGGATTTAAATGAGTAGCCATCTCGTATTAAACGAGATCCTGATACAATGTTCATGCTCAAACTTGGCACTAAATAACAATTATTGAGGTTCAAAACTAATCCCGTAGGTAAATGTAGAGGTAGCGTGCCGACGGCGATCACATCGACCTTGGAACCATTCCCGAACGCGCATCGTCACCTCGTCCTTCGCCAGTCTCCGCTTATTCCAGCTCCTGCTTTGAGTTACAAATGTGAGCAACCGCACCGGTATCAAATACCCAGGAGCTACTACGAGTACTGGTAAGGTACACATCAATTACATGTATATCACATATACCTTTTGTTTTGCCGGCCTTCTTGTCCGCTAAGTATTTGGGGCAGTTCCGCTTCCAGTGACCACTTCCTTGCAATAAAAGCACTCAGTCTCGGGCTTGGGTCCATTCTTTGGCTTCTTCCCGGCAGCTTGCTTACCGGGCGCGGCAACTCCCTTGCCGTCCTTCTTGAAGTTCTTTTTACCCTTGCCCTTCTTGAACTTAGTGGTTTTATTCACCATCAACCACTTGATGTTCCTTTTTGACTTCTACCTCTGCTGATTTCAGCATTGCAATACTTCAGGAATGGTCTTTTCCATCCCCTGCATATTGAAGTTCATCACAAAGCTCTTGTAGCTCGGTGGAAGCGACTGAAGGATTCTGTCAATGACCGCGTCATCCGGGAGATTAACTCCCAGCTGAGTCAAGCGGTTATGTAACCCAGACATGTGAGTATGTGCTCACTGACAGAACTGTTTTCCTCCATCTTACAGCTGAAGAACTTGTCGGAGACTTCATATCTCTCGACCCGGGCATGAGCTTGAAAAACCATTTTCAGCTCTTCGAACATCTCATATGCTCCGTGTCTCTCAAAACGCTTTTGGAGCCCCGGCTCTAAGCTGTAAAGCATGCCGCACTGAACGAGGGAGTAATCATCGGTACGTGTCTGCCAAGCGTTCATAACGTCTTGTTCTGCAGGGAGAGCAGGTGCTTCACCTAGCGGTGCTTGTAGGACATAATCTTTCTTGGCAGCTATGAGGATGAATCCTCGGTTTACGGACCTCGTCCGCATAATTGCTACTATCAACTTTCAACTAAATTTTCTCTAGGAACATATCTAAACAGTAGAACTGAAGCGCGAGCTACGACATAATTTGCGAAGTCCTTTTGACTATGTTCAGGATAATTAAGTTCATCTTATGAACTCCCACTCAGATAGACATCCCTCTAGTCATCTAAGTGATTACATGATCCGAGTCAACTAGGCCGTGTCCGATCATCACGTGAGACGGACTAGTCATCATCGGTGAACATCTTCATGTTGATCGTATCCACCATACGACTCATGCTCGACCTTTCGGTCTTCTGTGTTCCGAGGCCATGTCTGTACATGCTAGGCTCGTCAAGTTAACCTAAGTGTTTGCATGTGTAAATCTGTCTTACACCCGTTGTATGTGAACGTCTGAATAAAACACCCGATCATCACGTGGTGTTTTGAAACAGCGAACTGTCGCAACGGTGCACAGTTAGGGGGAAAACTTTCTTGAAATTTTAATGAGGGATCATCTTATTTACTACCGTCGTTCTAAGAAAATAAGATGTATAAACATGATAAACATCACATGCAATCAAATAGTGACATGATATGGCCAATATCATATTGCTCCTTTTGATATCCATCTTCGGGGCTCCATGATCATCATCGTCACCGGCATGACACCATGATCTCCATCATCATGATCTCCATCATCGTGTCTTCATGAAGTTGTCACGTCATCTATTACTTCTACTACTACAGCTAACGGTTAGCAATAAAGTAAAGTAATTACATGACGTTTATGTTGACACGCAGGTCATGAATAAATTGAGACAACTCCTATGGCTCCTGCCGGTTGTCATACTCATTGACATGCAAGTCGTGATTCCTATTACAAGAACATGATCAATCTCATACATCACATATATCATTCATCACATCCTTTGGCCATATCACATCACATAGCATACCCTGCAAAAACAAGTTAGACGTCCTCTAATTGTTGTTTGCATGTTTTACGTGGCTGCTATGGGTTTCTAGCAAGAACGTTTCTTACCTACGCAAAACCACAACGTGATATGCCAATTTCTATTTACCCTTCATAAGGACCCTTTTCATCGAATCCGATCCGACTAAAGTAGGAGAGACAGACACCCGCTAGCCACCTTATGCAACTAGTGCATGTCAGTCGGTGGAACCTGTCTCACGTAAGAGTACGTGTAAGGTCGGTCCGGGCCGCTTCATCCCACGATGCCACCGAATCAATATAAGACTAGTAACGGCAAGCATATTGAACAAAATCAACGCCCACAACTACTTTGTGTTCTACTCGTGCATAGAAACTACGCAATAGACCTAGCTCATGATGCCACTGTAGGGGAACGTAGCATAAATTCAAAATTTTCCTACGTGTCGCCAAGATCTATCTATGGAGTCATCTAGCAACGAGGGAGGAGTGGATCTACATACCCTTGTAGATCGCGCGCGGAAGCATTCAAGAGAACGGGGTTGATGGAGTCGTACTCGTCGGGATTCAAATCACCGATGATCCTAGCGCCGAACGGATGGCACCTCCGCGTTCAACACACGTACGGAATGGAGACGTCTCCCAAGCCTTGATCCAGCAAGGAGGAGGGAGAGGTTGATGGAGATCCAGCAGCACGACGGCATGGTGGAAGTAGCGGGATTCCAACAGGGCTTCGCTAAGCGCTGCGGGAGGGAGAGGGAGGCGCCAGGCCTTGGATTGGTTTGCTCCTCCTTTTTCCCCACTATATATAGGGCCAAGGGAGAGGGGGAGGCGCAGCCCTTGCCCCTTCCTCCAAGGAAGGGTGCGGCCAAGGGTGGGGAGGAGTCCATCCTCCCCAAGGCACCTCGGAGGTGCCTTCCCCTTTTAGGACTCTCCCCTTTTCCCATCTCTTGGCGCATGGGCCTCTTGGGGCTGGTGCCCTTGGCCCATATAGGCCAAGGCACACCCCCTACAGCCCATGTGGCCCCCGGGGAAGGTGGCCCCACCCGGTGGACCCCCGGGACCCTTTCGGTGGTCCCGGTACAATACCGATGACCCCGAAACTTGTCCCGATGGCCGAAATAACACTTCCTATATATAATTCTTTACCTCCGGACCATTCCTGAACTCCTCGTGACGTCCGAGATCTCATCTGGGACTCCGAACAACTTTTGGGTTACCGCATACTAATATCTCTATAACCCTAGCGTCACCGAACCTTAAGTGTGTAGACCCTACGGGTTCGGGAGACATGCAGACATGACCGAGACGTTCTTCGGTCAATAACCAACAGCGGGATCTGGATACCCATGTTGGCTCCCACATGTTCCACGATGATCTCATCGGATGAACCACGATGTCAAGGACTTAATCAATCCCGTATACAATTCCCTTTGTCTAGCGGTACGATACTTGCCCGAGATTCGATCGTCGGTATCCCGATACCTTGTTCAATCTCGTTACCGGCAAGTCTCTTTTACTCGTTCCGTAACACATCATCCAGTGATCAACTCCTTGATCACATTGTGCACATTATGATGATGTCCTACCGAGTGGGCCCAGAGATACCTCTCCGTCACACGGAGTGACAAATCCCAGTCTCCTAGATGTAGCTACCACGTTCTATTTGGAGCTATTCCAAATAACTGTTCTACTTGGAGCTATTCTAAATTGTTGCTCCATTATACGTATCCGGTATCTCTACTCAGAGCTATCCGGATAGGTGTTAAGCTTGCATCGACGTAACCCTTTACGACGAACTCTTTTACCACCTCCATAATCGAGAAAATTCCTTAGTCCACTAGTTACTAAGGATAACTTTGACCGCTGTCCTCGTGATCCATTCTTGGATCACTCTTGTACCCCTTGACTGACTCATGGCAAGGCACACTTCAGGTGCGGTACACAGCATAGCATACTGTAGAGCCTATGTCTTAAGCATAGGGGACGACCTTCGTCCTTTCTCTCTATTCTGCCGTGGTCGAGCTTTAAGTCTTAACTTCATACCTTACAACTCAGGCAAGAACTCCTTCTTTGACTGATCCATCTTGAACACCTTCAGATCATATCAAGGTATGGTGCTCATTTGAAAGTACCATTAAGCGTTTTGATCTATCCTTATAGATCTTGATGCTCAATGTTCAAGTAGCTTAATCCAGGTTTTCCGTTGAAAACACTTTCAAAATAACCCTATATGCTTTCCAGAAATTCTACATCATTTCTGATCAACAATATGTCAACAACATATACTCATCAGAAATTCTATAGTGCTCCCACTCACTTCTTTGGAAATACAAGTTTCTCATAAACTTTGTATAAACCCAAAATCTTTGATCATCTCATCAAAGCATACATTCCAACTCCGAGATGCTTACTCCAGTCCTTAGAAGGATTGCTGGAGCTTTGCATACTTATTAGCATCTTTCAGGATTGACAAAACCTTCCGGTTGTATCACATACAACCTTTCCTCAAGAAAATCGTCGAGGAAACAATGTTTTGACATCCTATCTGCAAGATTTCATAAATAATGCAGTGATCGCTAACATAATTCTAACAGACTCTTAGCATCGCTACGAGTGAGAAAATCTCACCGTAGTCAACTCCTTGAACTTGTCAGAAAATATCTTAACGACAAGTCGAGCTTTCTTAATGGTGACATTTACCATCATTGTCCGTCTTCCCTTTTAAAATCCATATGTACCTAACAGCCTTACGACAATCAAGTAGTTCTTCCAAAGTCTACACTTTGTTTTCATATATGGATCCTCTCTCGGATTATATGGCCTCGAGCCATTTATCGGAATCCGGGTCCACCATCGCTTCTCCATAGCTCGTAGGTTCATTGTTGTCTAGCAACATGACTTCCAAGACAGGATTACGTACCACTCTGAAGTAGTACGCATCCTTGTCATCCTACGAGGTTTGGTAGTGACTTGATCTGAAGTTTCATGATCACTATCATAAGCTTCCACTTCAATTGGTGTAGGTGCCACAGGAACAACTTCCTGTGCCCTGCCACACACTAGTTGAAGAGACGGTTCAATAACCTCATCAAGTCTCCACCATCCTCCCACTCAATTCTTTGGAGAGAAACTTTTCCTCGAGAAAGGACCCGATTCTAGAAACAATCCCTTATTGCTTTCGGATCTGAGACAGGAGGTATACCCAATTGTTTTAGGTGTCCTATGAAGATGCATTTATCCGCTTTGGGTTCGAGCTTATCAGCCTGAAACTTTTTCACATAAGCGTCGCAGCCCCAAACTTTTTAAGAAATGATAGCTTAGGTTTCTCTAAACCATAGTTCATACGGTGTCATCTCATCGGAATTACGTGGTGCCCTATTTAAAGTGAATGTGGTTGTCTCTAATGCCTAACCCATAAACTATTGTGGTAATTCGATAAGAGACATCATGGTATGCATCATATCCAATAGGGTGCAGTTATGATGTTCGGACACACCATCACACTATGGTGTTCCAGGCTGTATTAGTTGTGAAACAATTTCCACAATGTCTTAATTCCGTGCCAAACTCGTAATTCAGATATTCATCTCTATGATCATATCATAGATCTTTTATCCTCTTGTCACGACGATCTTTCAACTTCACCCTAAACTTACTTGAACCTTTCAATAATTCAGACTCGTGATTCATCAAGTAAATATACTCAACATCTACTCAAATCATCTGTGAAGTAAGAACATAACGATATCCACTACATGCCTCAGCACTCATTGGACTGCACACATCAAAATGTATTACTTCCAACAAGTTGCTTGCTAGTTCCATTTTACTGAAAACGAGGCTTTCAGTCATCTTGCCCATGTGGTATGATTTGCATGTCTCAAGTGATTCAAGATCAAGCGAGTACAAAAAGGTCCATTTGCATGGAGTTTCTTCATGCATATACACCAATAGACATGGTTCGCATGTCTCAAACTTTTCAAAAATGAGTGAGTCCAAAGATCCATCAACATGGAGCTTCTTCATGCGTTTTATACCGATATGACTTACGTGGCTGTGCCACAAGTAAGTGGTGCTATCATTACTATCTTTTGGCATGAACATGTGTATCACTACGATCGAGATTCAATAAACCATTCATTTTAGGTGTAAGACCATTGAAGGTATTATTCAAATAAACAGAGTAACCATTATTCTCCTTAAATGAATAACCGTATCACGATAGACATAATCCAATCATGTCTATGCTCAACGCAAACACCAATCTCGATGGTAGAGGGAGCGTACGATATTTGATCAACCTTGGAAATACTTCCAACACATATCGTCATCTCACCTTTAGCTAGTCTCCGTTTATTCCATAGCTTTTATTTCGAGTTACTAACACTTAGCAACCGAACCGGTATCTAATACCCTGGTGCTACTAGGAGTACTAGTAAAGTACACATTAACACAATGTATATCCAATATACTTCTATTGACTTTGCCAGCCTTCTCATCTACCAAGTATCTAGGGTAATTCTGCTCCAGTGGTTGTTCCCCTTATTACAGAAGCACTTAGTCTCGGGTTTGGGTTCAACCTTGGGTTTCTTCACTAGAGCAGCAGCTGAATTGCCGTGTCATGAAGTATCCCTTCTTGCCCTTGCCCTTCTTGAAACTAGTGGTTTCACCAACCATCAACAATTGATGCTCCTTCTTGATTTCTACTTTTGTGGTGTCAAACATCACGAACATCTCAAGGATCATCATACATGTCCCCGATATATTATAGTTCATCACGAAGCTCTAGCAGCTTGGTGGTAATGACTTCGGAGAAACATCACTATCTTATCTGGAAGATCAACTCCCACTTGATTCAAATGATTGTTGTACTCAGACAATCCGAGCACAAGCTCAACAATTGAGCTTTTCTCCTTAGTTTGCAGGTTAAGAAAATCGTCGGAGGTCTTATACCTCTTGACGTGGGCACGAGCCTGAAATCCCAATTTCAGCCCTCAAAACATCTCATATGTTTTTGCGACGTTTCAAAAAAAAACCGTCTTTGGTGCCTCAATTCTAAACCATTTAACTGAACTATCACGTAGTTATCAAAACGTGTATGTCAGATGTTCGCAACTTCCACACACAACGTTCGAGGTTCAGCACACTGAGCGGTGCATTAAGGACATAAGCCTTCTAAGAAGCAATGAGGACAATCCTCAGTTTATGGACCTAGTCCGCATAATTGCTACTATCAACTTTCAACTAATTTTTCTCTAGGAACATATCTAAACAGTAGAACTGAAACGCGAGCTACGACATAATTTGCAAAATCCTTTTGACTATGTTCAGGATAATTAAGTTCATCTTATGAACTCCCACTCAGATAGACATCCCTCTAGTCATCTAAGTGATTACATGATCCGAGTCAACTAGGCCGTGTCCGATCATCACGTGAGACGGACTAGTCATCATCGGTGAACATCTTCATGTTGATCGTATCCACCATACGACTCATGCTCGACCTTTCGGTCTTCTGTGTTCCGAGGCCATGTCTGTACATGCTAGGCTCGTCAAGTTAACCTAAGTGTTTGCATGTGTAAATCTGTCTTACACCCGTTGTATGTGAACGTCTGAATAAAACACCCGATCATCACAGAAATTGGAGAAGTGCGTCTTCATAGAATACCCAAAATAAAATGTTGGGTAAACCTTCTATCACAGATCCGAAGGCAAGATATTCGTTGCTTTGAATGGATCCTTTCTAGAGAAGGAGTTTCTCTCGAAAGAAGTGAGTGGGAGGAAAGTAGAAAACTTGATAAGGTAATTGTACCTTCTCCCTTATTGGAAAATAATTCATCACAGAAATTTGTTCCTGTGACTACTACACCAACTAGTTGTTGGGGAACGTAGCAGAAATTCAAAATTTTCCTACGTGTCACCAAGATCTATCTATG
>NC_053028.1:22792800-22871067 GCF_003073215.2 Triticum urartu
TTACAGAATGAACAGAGACTAGTTAAGGGTGAAGTGACGATGTGTGTTGGAATTGGTTCCAAGATTGATATGATCATCATCGCACACTCCCTATACTTTCGGGATTAGTGTTGAACCTAAATAAGTGTTATTTGGTGTTTGCGTTGAGCATGAATATGATTTGATCATGTTTATTGTAATACGGTTATTCATTTAAGTAAGAGAATAAATTGTTGTTCTGTTTACATGAATAAAACCTTATATGGTTACACACCCAATGAAAATAGTTCGTTGGATCTCGATCGTAGTGATACACATAATCATAATATTGAAACCAAAAGATGCAAAGTTAATAATGATAGTGCAACTTATTTGTAGCACTGCCGTTTAGGTCATATTGGTGTAAAGCGCATGAAGAAACTCCATGCTGATGTTTGGAATCACTTGATTATGAATCACTTGATGCTTGCGAACCATGCCTCATGGGCAAGATGACTAAACGCTTCTCCGGAACAATGGAGCAAGCAACATTGTTGGAAATCATACATACTGATGTATGTGGTCCGATGAATATTAAGGCTTGCAGCAGGTATCATTATTTTCTGACCTTCACAGATGATTTGAGCAGATATGGGTATATCTACTTGATGAAACATAAGTCTGAAACATTTGAAAAGTTCAAAGAATTTCAGAGTGAAGTGGAAAAACATCGTGACAAGAAAATAAAGTTTCTACGATCTGATCGCGAGACAAATATTTGAGTTACGAGTTTGGTCTTCAATTAAAACAATGTGGAATAGTTTCACAAACTCATGCCACCATGGAACACCACAGCATAATGGTGTGTCCGAACGTCAGTTAACCGTACTTTATTGGATATAGTGCAATCTATGATGTCTCTTACCGATTTACCACTATCGTTTTGGGGTTATGCATTAGAGACAGTTGCATTCACGTTAAATAGGGCACCATCTAAATCCGTTGAGACGACACCATATGAACTATGGTTTGGAAGAAACCTAAGCTGTCGTTTCTTAAAGTTTGGGGCGTGCTTATGTGAAAAAGCTTCAACCTGATAAGCTCGAACCCAAATCGGAGAAATGTGTCTTCATAGGATATCCAAAGGAAACTATTGGATACACCTTCTATCACAGATCCGAAGGCAAGACTTTTGTTGCTAAATTCGGAAACTTTCTAGAGAAGGAGTTTCTCTCGAAAGAAGTGAGTGGGAGGAAAGTAGAACTTGACGAGGTAACTGTACCTGCTCCCTTATTGGAAAGTAGTACATCACAGAAAACTGTTTCTGTGACACCTACACCAGTTAGTGAGGAAGCTAATGATGATGATCATGAAACTTCAGAACAAGATACTACTGAACCTCGTAGATCAACCAGAGTAAGATCCGCGCAGTGGTACGGTAATCCTGTTCTGGAAGTCATGCTACTAGATCCATGATGAACCTACGAACTATGAAGAAGCGATGGTGAGCCCAGATTCCGCAAATGGCTTGAGGCCATGAAATCTGAGATGGGATCCATGTATGAGAACAAAGTATGGACTTTGGTTGACTTGCCCGATGATCGGCAAGCCATAGAATAAATGGATCTTCAAGAGGAAGACGGACGCTGATAGTAGTGTTACTATCTACAAAGCTAGAAATTGTCGCAAAAAGGTTTTCGACAAGTTCAAGGTGTTGACTACGATGAGAGTTTCTCACTCGTATCTATGCTTAAGTCTGTCCGAATCATGTTAGCAATTGCCGCGTTTTATGAAATCTGGCAAATGGATAAACAAAACTGCATTCCTTAATGGATTTACTAAAGAAGAGTTGTATACGATGCAACTAGAAGGTTTTGTCGATCCTAAAGGTGTTAACTAAATATGCAAGCTCCAGCGATCCATCTATGGACTGGTGCAAGAATCTCGGAGTTGGAATATACGCTTTGATAAGTTGATCAAAGCATATAGTTTTATACAGACTTGCGGTGAAGCCTGTATTTACAAGAAAGTGAGTGGGAGCACTACAACATTTCTGATAAGTATATGTGAATGACTTGTTGATCGGAAATAATGTAGAATTATTCTGCAAAGCATAAAGGAGTGTTTGAAAGGAGTTTTTCAAAGAAAGACCTCGGTGAAGCTGCTTACATATTGAGCATCAAGATCTATAGAGATAGATCAAGACATTGATAAGTTTTTTCAATGAGTACATACCTTGACAAGATTTTGAAGTAGTTCAAAATGGAACAGTCAAAGAAAAAGGTTTCTTGCCTGTGTTACAAGGTGTGAAGTTGAGTAAGACTCAAAGCCCGACCACGGCAGAAGATAGAAAGAGAATGAAAGTCATTCCCTATGCCTCAGTCATAGGTTCTATAAAGTATGCCATGCTGTATACCAGATCTATTGTATGCCCTACCACTGAGTTTGGCAAGGGAGTACAAGTGATCTAGGAGTAGATCACTGGACAGCGGTCAAAATTATCCTTAGTGGAATAAGGATATGTTTCTCGATTATGGAAGTGAAAAAAAGGTTCGTCGTAAAGGGTTACGCCGATGCAAGTTTGACACTAATCTAGATGACTCTAAGTCTCGGTCTAGATACATATTGAAAGTGGGAGCAATTAGCTAGAGTAGCTCCATGCAGAGCATTGTTGACATAGAAATTTGCAAAATACATGCGGATCTGAATGTGGCAGACCCGTTGACTAAGATTCTCTCACAAGCAAAACATGATCACACCTTAGTACTCTTTGGGTGTTAATCACATAGCGATGTGAACTAGATTACTGAACTCTAGTAAACCCTTTGGGTGTTGGTCACATGGCATGTGAACTATGGGTGTTAATCACATGGTGATGTGAACTATTGATGTTAAATCACATGGTGATGTGATCTAGATTATGACTCTAGTGCAAGTGGGAGACTGAAGGAAATATGCCCTAGAGGCAATAATAAAGTTATTATTTTATTTCCTTATATTCATGATAAATGTTTATTATTCATGCTAGAATTGTATTAACCGGAAACATAATACATGTGTGAATACATAGACAAACGAGTGTCACTAGTATGCCTCTACTTGACTAGCTCGTTAATCAAAGATGGTATAATTTCCTAACCATGAACAAAGAGTTGTTATTGATTAACGGGATCACATCATTAGAATGATGCTGATTGACATGACCCATTCCATTAGCTTAGCACCCGATCGTTTAGTATGTTGCTATTGCTTTCTTCATGACTTATACATGTTCCTATGACTATGAGATTATGCAACTCCCGTTTACCGGAGGAACACTTTGTGTGCTACCAAACGTCACAACGTAACTGGGTGATTATAAAGGTGCTCTACATGTGTCTCCAAAGGTACATGTTGGGTTGGCGTATTTCGAGATTAGGATTTGTCACTCCGATTGTCGGAGAGGTATCTCTGGGCCCTCTCGGTAATGCACATCACTTAAGCCTTGCAAGCATTGCAACTAATGAGTTAGTTGCGGGATGATGTATTACGAACGAGTAAAGAGACTTGCCGGTAACGAGATTGAACTAGGTATTGGGATACCGACCGATCGAATCTCGGGCAAGTAACATACCGATGACAAAGGGAACAACGTATGTTGTTATGCGGTCTGACCGATAAAGATCTTCGTAGAACATGTAGGAGCCAATATGGGCATCCAGGTCCCACTATTGGTTATTGACCGGAGACGTGTCTCGGTCATGTCTACATTGTTCTCGAACCGTAGGGTCCGCACGCTTAACGTTACGATGACAGTTATTATGAGTTTATGCATTTTGATGTACTGAGGGTTGTTCGGAGTCCCGGATGTGATCACGGACATGACGAGGAGTCTCGAAATGGTCGAGACATAAAGATTGATATATTGGAAGCCTATGTTTGGACATCGGAAGTGTTCCGGGTGAAATCAGGATTTTACCGGATTACCGGGAGGTTACCGGAACCCCCCGGGAGTCATATGGGCCTTATTGGGCTTTAGTGGAAAGGTGAAAGGGGCTGCCCATAATGGGCTGCGCGCCTCCCCCCTTCCCCTAGTCCTATTAGGATTAGGAGAGGTGGCCGGCCACCTCTCTCTCTCTTTCCCCCTTGGGAGTCCTATTTGGAATAGGATTGGGGGGGGGGGGAGTCCTACTCCCGGTAGGAGTAGGACTCCTCCTGCGCCTCCATAGGGCTGGCCGCACCCCTCCCCTTTGGCTCCTTTATATACGGAGGCAGGGGGCACATCTAGACACACAAGTTGATCATTGAGATCGTTCCTTAGCCGTGTGCGGTGCCCCCTGCCACCATATTCCACCTCGATCATATCGTTGTAGTGCTTAGGCGAAGCCCTGCGTCGGTAATACATCAAGATCGTCACCACGCCGTCGTGCTGACGGAACTCCTCCCCGAAGCTTTGCTGGATCGGAGCCCGGGGATCGTCATCGAGATGTACGTGTGATAAGAACTCGGAGGTGCCGGAGTAACGGTGCTTGGATCGGTCGGATCGGGAAGAAGACGTACGACTACTTCCTCTACGTTGTGTCAATGCTTCCGTTGCGATCTACAAGGGTACGTAGATCATACTCTCCCCTCGTTGCTATGCATCACCATGATCTTGCATGTGCGTAGGAATTTTTTTGAAATTACTACGTTCCCCAACATCAACCACCAGCTCCTAAGCCTGTTGACACAGACTATGAGCGCCACATCAGGAAGTTACATCGACGACGTCTACAGAAGGAGGCGTGCTCGAGCTCGAGCAAACAACAAGCAGCTGTCAAAAAATGCGGGAAAACCGTTGCCCAGCTGGGAAAACAGGCGGCGCAATCGATCCCCCCGCTTGTTGTGCCGCCAACAACACGTGACAGTACGCGCGCCCAATATTATTGTGGCCAAACAGTTTATGTTCCCGAGGTGGGCGATGTGGTAATAACCCAGGAGCATATAATGCAGGCTGAAGAACTCAAGATCACTGTTGGACAACTCCTCGAGATCGAGGACATGCCTGGGATTACAGAGGAGGAAATAAAACGGAAATATGTCCGGGGCCAACCTTTGGTCGAGCCAGAAGATGTCAACAAGCTCCCAACGAGAATGTAGGAATTGCATCAATGGTACATGGACATTACCAAGAGATCCGATCGAGAGTCCCTCATGGTGTATGTCAAGAAGGATGATTACTACCATGAGAAAGCTGTGGCCGTTGAGTATTCTGAACTGTTTCAGTTATACAATCAAGACGCACTCGACAAATCTATCGTCAGTTGCTATTGTCTGTAAGTGATTTCTTTCTGTAATTTAAGTCTCAAGCTAGCTGTAGTGATCCTTTTGATCAATCATTACCTGTAATTATCCTCACTATATTCTTTTATGTGGTGGGCGCTATGGCATTGGGTTCATTGACCCAAACACCGTTAATGAATACACATGGAAAATAAACAAGCATCATGAAAAAGAGGTAGAGGACAGCATGCTAGAGTTCTTAAAGCGCCTCAAATACAATGAAGATATACTACTTCCTTACAACTTCCAGTGAGTCACACTTTCTTGTGCTACAAATTCTCTGTTTTTGCCTACTAGGTAGCTACATGTTTTTGCTTACATATGCCCGCTTAATTAAGACATGCAAACGTGTGTGCATGCAGATTTCACTGGATCTTGTGTATCATTAAAGTTGACGCCGGAACAGTTGAAATACTGGACTCGCTACTCAAAGCAAATAGTGACTATAACATCTTGTTTGGGATAGTCAACAGGTAATTTCAATCATTATTAATTATATATCTCGGCCTATTTAGTTCGTCATTTCATGATATGAATTATTTAATAACCCCTTTATTCATTTTCTTTGTCGGCGGGCAGGGCTTGGGAAAGGTTCATCAGCATCACGGAAGGAGAATGGAAACCAAAGCTGAAATAGTTTCGATTCAAGGTAAGTAATTAAGTAGTACTAGCTAGCTAGCTAGCTAGCTAGCTAGCTGCCATCTCTTTAATTATCACGCTTGATTAATTATTATCTGATCAAATTAAATTCCATTTTCATAATAAAGGCCCTGAAGCAGGCGCAGGGGACTGATCTATGTGCATTCTGCGTTTGCGAGAACATTCGCATGATGGCGTCTGAAAGGAGCAGATCTCAAAGACAGGAATGGGTACACTTGTCAGAACACTATTCACAATTTTTACACCATTTTCGATATCTAGTCACACAACTAATACACATGCATATTGATCTCCTTCTTAACAGTTCAAAGAGGTGCGGGACAAGCTCCTAGAAACGGAGCGTGTAGAAGCACTTCAAGAAGAAATAGCGGGATTTTTGCTCGACCAGGTCATAAATCCGAAGGGAGAATACTATTACCCGCTACCGCCCCCATCGACCAGGTCATGAACCACTTCCAATTGTCATCGTGCTCCGAAGGCATCAATTAGGCTAATGCCACTGGCTCCGAAGACAACATGCATATGTAGGAGAAATTGTATATAGCTATACATGTGTGTATGTGTGAATTAATATGGTTTGTGAGACATTGATGATATATATATGATTGATTCTACTAGAAATTCTATATATATATATATATATATGCATAACGTGTATAATGTGTAGTACCGCAAAATACCAGCAAACGAAAAAGAATTAAAATGGAAAATACAAAATTAAATGAAAAAAAATCATAAAACCAAAAAACCCCAAACATTTTAGTACGGAAAAAGTCTATTTTAAACCCTGAATTTGTAGAGGTTTGGCGAAATGAACCCCCAAGTCGAAATCCCGGTCGATTCCACCCTGAACTATGCAATCCCGGTCTAAATCGAACCTTCGGGTCGTTTGGATGGCCGGGATTCGGACATTTTGCAGAGGGCGCACACCAGCTCCTGCTGGGCCAGCCCGCTTTAGTTTTTTCAATTAAAAAACAAAATTCGCAAAGGGCGCTACTCCCTGCTGGGCCGGCCCGCATATTTTTTTCGTTAAAAAGCAAAAAAAAAAACTCTGCTCGAACACGAGACCCCATGCTGGTGCTGTTTGATCGATAAAAAGAAACTTCTGAACTAGAATTTCAAAAATTAAAATAGTTTACAAATTTTGAAAAAAGATCACGGATTTAGAAAAAGTTCAACAATTTTGAAAGAAGTTCACGGGTTTTCAAAATAAAAGTACACGGATTTGGGCAAAAATTCATAGATTTTGAAAAACAAACTGTAAAATTGAAAAAGTGTTCGTGGTATTTTTCTTTAATATTTCTTTACTATCTTTTTTTTTCTTTTTCATGTATATATACAAATTCATTGCGTATATTAAGGAAATCTTCACAGTAATTTCCAAAAATTTCACTCATTTAAAAAAATGTTCATCTTGTATTAGAAATTTGTTCAGTGTATATCGCACAATTGTTGAATATTTATTCCGAATTTGTTCAACATATATTACAAAAATGTTCATTTATTAATATTTTTTCAAAAATGCTATCATATATTTGCCGCGAGTTTGAATTATGGTCCACCACCTTTTCATTTTTATTCGCGTGTCCAAAATGCGTACAATACAAATTTTGTGCGCTTTTTAAAAAAGTTTTTGTTTTAACTTTTTTTGTCGCTAAATTAAAAACATTCCTGCTATATATTTTCTAAAAATACTAAAAACTGTTCACAATCTCAAAAAGTGTTCGTGTTTTCCGTAATTTGTTTGTTTTTCAGATTTGTTTTTTGAAAATTGTTCGCGTTTTTGGAATCTATTTGGGGTTTGCAAAATTTGTTCGTGTTTCATTTTGAATTACAAAACACCTTCACTTTTCCAAAAATATGGAATACAAAAAAGTGCGGCATCTTAAAACTGCTCGCAATTTTCAAGAAATGTTTTCGAAAATGTTTTCCAATCTCAACGCTGGTGTCTATTCTTATATATTTCTGCGCCGCAATGTTCATGTTGCTGTTCGCGGTGTAGTGGCTAGTTGCTCTTGGTTGGTCTCCGCGGTCGTTGGATCGAGTCCTGGTACTCGATGTTTAATTTCAACATTTTTTTGTCGCGCGGAAAAGGATACGAAACAACGGGCGGGTTGGTGGGCCGGCCCAGTCATGTATCAAGCCTGTGCGTTGAGTTGCGGACATGCCGCTCCTTGGCCATCAGCTAGACAAATCCCGGTTAACTGTAGCCAGGGTTTAATTTAGACCGGGATTGCATATTTCAGAGTGCAATCGACCGGGATTTCAATTTGAAGGTTCGTTTCGCTGAACACCTACAAATTCAGGGTTTAAAATGGACTTTTTCCTTTTAGTACCGATTGGTGTTACTAATCGGTACTAAATGGCTTCCGACCCCCGGAGCTGCCTCGTGCCACGTGGTTTCCCTTTAGCACCGGTTCGTGCTGAACCGGTACTAAAGAAGGGGGGGGGGGCTTTAGTACCGAAACTTTAGTGTCGGTTCCTAAACCGGCACTAAAGGGCCTTACGAACCGGTGCTATTGCCCGGTTCTGTACTAGTGTTTATATATAAAGCCACGACCAAAAGTACAAATTCGGGTACAACACGCAACCCCCACACACCACACACACCAAAGGCAAGATACAAGGGTGCCGATGCACCGCAACACTACCCAATCGACCACCAAGCACACTACCAAACACTTGGGGGCGACGAGGACCTTCCGAGACCTAGCCACCGAGAAGAAGTGAAGCGGGACAATGGCGAAGGATGGACTCCAAGGCGGTGCCTTCAAGAAGGGCACGACACCAAAAGCCGCCACCGCCCGATCTCGGAGATCAAGTTTTCACCCGGAGCAACAAGGAGAGAAGAGAACACCATGACGGAGCCTTCATGAAGGAAACGACGCCCGCGGGGCCGCCACCGTCGGCCGGAGAAGACCGGGCAAGTTATGTACTCCGGTGTTAACCCTCTTCCAAACCACCATGCTTTGCCAAACATCACCAACCATGCCACCCACGTGGCCATGGCTGCCCGACCGCACCCAAGACGCGCGCTCCCCCACGAACACCGCGTCTCCCGCCGCCAGGGCCGCCGCCCAACATCCAAGCAGCTCCGTGAACACCCAAAGGCCTTGGCTTTGGCCTGACTGGCAGCCCCCGCCTATGAAGATGCCAGCAACCGCCCTGCCTCGAACATCGCCAGAGCCCCAACAAAGAGCACATAGCCGAGGAAAGGGGGAGGAGGAGCGGACGCATCCGGACCGGCGCACCCCTGCACCGGCGACGGGTGGTCATCGGGGCCTCCCATCCCTCCTGAGAACTCCCCACCGGACACACCCCCGTGTCGCCTCACCATGGCGCCCGCCGCAGCTCGACGCGAGGCCACCAACAGCAGCCCGCCCAACCATCGACAAGAAGCACGAAGCCGGCCCGCACCCGCAGCCAAGAGCACTCACCGGGAGAGCCATCCCGCGCCGCTCGCCGCCGTCCAGGGGCCGGAACAGGGGAGCCCCGACTGGAGGACGGCCAGCGCGCACCACCAGCACGCGCGCCCGCCCTGAGCCCGACCACTGCGCTGCACGCAGCAGCGGAAGCACCCGCGCCCGCCGGCGAGACGCCGCGCGTCGCCCGCGCCCGTCGGACCGCCAGATCTGGCTGAGCCCAGACCTGGCCGCCACCGCAGCCACGAGCGCAAGCCGCCCCGTGCAGCCCACCGCGCCGCCACCAAGCCCTCGCTACCCCGCCGCCAGGGCCCGCCGCCGCACCTCCGCCCCCCGCACCAGCGCGAAGCACTGTCGTCCGCCGCAGGCCCCGCGTCAACAGCCTCTGAGCGGGATGAAGATGAGCCCCGCCGCCACCGGCGCCGGTGGGCTTTGCCCGGCAGCGTGGTCCGACGGCGGCGAGGGAGGGAAGGGGCGAGAGGAGGCCCGAAGCCGGCGGCAAGGGTTTCCCCCCCGGTCGCCACATGGGAGCGACGCGGGGAGGGGAGGGAGGAATGCTCTGCCCGTGTTGCTGCAGCATTTCAACGACAAGTAGCATTACAAGGATCTGTTGTCCATCAGCAGGTGGCAGAAATACCAAACAAGAACAATGCTGACCTTTAAGGTGACCATCTGGATCTAATTGACTTTCATGCAAAAAAACATGCACTTTAACATAAAAGTACTAACTATAAACGATGTTACTGTGTGCGCCTAAGATAATATGAACCAAGAGCAAAAGATAAAACAGTCCAGTGCAATTAACATTTTCCTCTTAGGACAACCATTTGACCAGGTTAAATATCAATCTTAACATACAACAAGAACTTCAACATGAGGTAGGAACATGCAACAGTTACCCGAGTCGCATTTTAAGACAGCATCTACATGAATACTATCACCTATCTGTCGCAAGAATGCTGTATCCTCACGAACCATCAGCAAACAGCAAGCATCAAAGACCATCAAGCAAACAGCAGAAATACCAAACAAGTATACAGCACAAGGACCATCTGGATCAACTTGTCCTGATCTAAGCACTTCCATGACATTCCTCATAATCTGTACCTGCATTCATATCAATATAGACTGCTTTTATTCCTGGCACAACATCTGCACGACTTGCAAAAATCCTAACAACTTGAAGCACTAAAATCTCCAGTTCAGCCGTCCCTCGTGTTTCAGGTCCACGACTAGAAATCAAGACAAAAAAGTAGTTTCCGCGACAAAATCGATGCACCGTAACAGGAACAGGAAGAATGTACGAGAAGACGTACTGGCCGAATGCCACACCATCGATCTACTCCGTGGTGGTCCATGCGAAATCGGCACGAAAGCACAGGGTGCCGAAAAGCAGAACAAACATGAGAAAACGTGCTCTGGCCCGGGTGTCCTCGTCGATGGGGTCAGGCTCGGTGGCGCCGGGAGTGGCTGGCTCAGCCTCAGGTACGTCGAGGCTCCTGGCGTCGGGCGTCGGTGGCGTCGGCCGTCCCGCCCTGGTGTGGGCGAAGTAGAGTGCCCCGGCCAGGAGGGCGAACCCCGCGGCGCTCCAGCGCCTGGCGTAGTCGTCGTCGGCGGGCGGGGGCGGCACAGGCAGCACCGGAGGGAGCGAAGGCGTCTTGAAGTCGTCGTCGGCGATGACCGGCTTCTGAAGCGGGCTGGGGAAGACCTGGACGAGGGAGCTGGGCGAGGGAAGCGGCCCGGGCAGGACGTCCCCGAGCTTCGTCGCAGCACACGAGTCGGAGAGGACATCGTCGAAGTAGTACCCGGCGGCGGCGGGCTTCGGCCCCTTGATAATCGACTTCACCGTGGGCATGGCGGGCTCGGGGCGTGGCTTCCTCTTGTCCTCGTCATCCAGGATTCACTCCTTGCACTACGTCATGGCTTGCTCGACCGCTGCCTTGCTGAGCAGCTGGCGGCCGAAGACCCTCCACGCCTTGTACGCGGCAATGCCCGCCGGCCTCTCCATGTCCTTGCCTGCGCCATGCTCTAAGCTAGTTTCTACCGGAATGAACCTCTCGTGCACTGCCCACAACACAGCAGCGGATTTCACGAGCGCATCAATCAACCAAATAAATAATCGTGGCACGAGTTTGGATTTCAAACGAACTACTCGGGACAGAAACCCATGGATTGGGCAAAGGCAAGACGAACCAAAACAACAAATCCACCGAGAGATTCCAGATCTTAATCACGCATGCTCTAGCTAGCTAGTACCGGAATGAATCTCGTCATCCAGGATCCACTCCTTGCACAACCTCATGGCTTGCTCGACCGCTGCCTTGCTGAGCAGCTGGCGGCCGAAGACCCTTCACGCCTTGTACGCGGCAATGCCCGCCGGCCTCTCCATGTCCTCGCCTGCGCCATGCTCTAAGCTAGTTTCTACCGGAATGAACCTCTCGTGCACTGCCCACAACACAGCAGCGGATTTCACGAGCGCATCAATCAACCAAATAAATAATCGTGGCACGAGTTTGGATTTCAAACGAACTACTCGGGACAGAAACCCATGGATTGGGCAAAGGCAAGACGAACCAAAACAACAAATCCACCGAGAGATTCCAGATCTTAATCGCGCATGCTCTAGCTAGCTAGTACCGGAATGAATCTCGTCATCCAGGATCCACTCCTTGCACAACCTCATGGCTTGCTCGACCGCTGCCTTGCTGAGCAGCTGGCGGCCGAAGACCCTCCACGCCTTGTACGCGGCAATGCCCGCCGGCCTCTCCATGTCCTCGCCTGCGCCATGCCTAAGCTAGTTTCTACCGGAATGAACCTCTCGTGCACTGCCCACAACACAGCAGCGGATTTCACGAGCGCATCAATCAACCAAATAAATAATCGTGGCACGAGTTTGGATTTCAAACGAACTACTCGGGACAGAAACCCATGGATTGGGCAAAGGCAAGACGAACCAAAACAACAAATCCACCGAGAGATTCCAGATCTTAATCGCGCATGCTCTAGCTAGCTAGTACCGGAATGAATCTCGTCATCCAGGATCCACTCCTTGCACAACCTCATGGCTTGCTCGACCGCTGCCTTGCTGAGCAGCTGGCGGCCGAAGACCCTCCACGCCTTGTACGCGGCAATGCCCGCCGGCCTCTCCATGTCCTCGCCTGCGCCATGCTCTAAGCTAGTTTCTACCGGAATGAACCTCTCGTGCACTGCCCACAACACAGCAGCGGATTTCACGAGCGCATCAATCAACCAAATAAATAATCGTGGCACGAGTTTGGATTTCAAACGAACTACTCGGGACAGAAACCCATGGATTGGGCAAAGGCAAGACGAACCAAAACAACAAATCCACCGAGAGATTCCAGATCTTAATCGCGCATGCTCTAGCTAGCTAGTACCGGAATGAATCTCGTCATCCAGGATCCACTCCTTGCACAACCTCATGGCTTGCTCGACCGCTGCCTTGCTGAGCAGCTGGCGGCCGAAGACCCTCCACGCCTTGTACGCGGCAATGCCCGCCGGCCTCTCCATGTCCTCGCCTGCGCCATGCTCTAAGCTAGTTTCTACCGGAATGAACCTCTCGTGCACTGCCCACAACACAGCAGCGGATTTCACGAGCGCATCAATCAACCAAATAAATAATCGTGGCACGAGTTTGGATTTCAAACGAACTACTCGGGACAGAAACCCATGGATTGGGCAAAGGCAAGACGAACCAAAACAACAAATCCACCGAGAGATTCCAGATCTTAATCGCGCATGCTCTAGCTAGCTAGTACCGGAATGAATCTCGTCATCCAGGATCCACTCCTTGCACAACCTCATGGCTTGCTCGACCGCTGCCTTGCTGAGCAGCTGGCGGCCGAAGACCCTCCACGCCTTGTACGCGGCAATGCCCGCCGGCCTCTCCATGTCCTCGCCTGCGCCATGCTCTAAGCTAGTTTCTACCGGAATGAACCTCTCGTGCACTGCCCACAACACAGCAGCGGATTTCACGAGCGCATCAATCAACCAAATAAATAATCGTGGCACGAGTTTGGATTTCAAACGAACTACTCGGGACAGAAACCCATGGATTGGGCAAAGGCAAGACGAACCAAAACAACAAATCCACCGAGAGATTCCAGATCTTAATCGCGCATGCTCTAGCTAGCTAGTACCGGAATGAATCTCGTCATCCAGGATCCACTCCTTGCACAACCTCATGGCTTGCTCGACCGCTGCCTTGCTGAGCAGCTGGCGGCCGAAGACCCTCCACGCCTTGTACGCGGCAATGCCCGCCGGCCTCTCCATGTCCTCGCCTGCGCCATGCTCTAAGCTAGTTTCTACCGGAATGAACCTCTCGTGCACTGCCCACAACACAGCAGCGGATTTCACGAGCGCATCAATCAACCAAATAAATAATCGTGGCACGAGTTTGGATTTCAAACGAACTACTCGGGACAGAAACCCATGGATTGGGCAAAGGCAAGACGAACCAAAACAACAAATCCACCGAGAGATTCCAGATCTTAATCGCGCATGCTCTAGCTAGCTAGTACCGGAATGAATCTCGTCATCCAGGATCCACTCCTTGCACAACCTCATGGCTTGCTCGACCGCTGCCTTGCTGAGCAGCTGGCGGCCGAAGACCCTCCACGCCTTGTACGCGGCAATGCCCGCCGGCCTCTCCATGTCCTCGCCTGCGCCATGCTCTAAGCTAGTTTCTACCGGAATGAACCTCTCGTGCACTGCCCACAACACAGCAGCGGATTTCACGAGCGCATCAATCAACCAAATAAATAATCGTGGCACGAGTTTGGATTTCAAACGAACTACTCGGGACAGAAACCCAAGGATTGGGCAAAGGCAAGACGAACCAAAACAACAAATCCACCGAGAGATTCCAGATCTTAATCGCGCATGCTCTAGCTAGCTAGTACCGGAATGAATCTCGTCATCCAGGATCCACTCCTTGCACAACCTCATGGCTTGCTCGACCGCTGCCTTGCTGAGCAGCTGGCGGCCGAAGACCCTCCACGCCTTGTACGCGGCAATGCCCGCCGGCCTCTCCATGTCCTCGCCTGCCGCCATGCTCTAAGCTAGTTTCTACCGGAATGAACCTCTCGTGCACTGCCCACAACACAGCAGCGGATTTCACGAGCGCATCAATCAACCAAATAAATAATCGTGGCACGAGTTTGGATTTCAAACGAACTACCTCGGGACAGAAACCCATGGATTGGGCAAAGGCAGACGAACGGTTTCCCCTTTATGTTGAAACATGACTGGTCAGAGCAAGGCAGATACTGAGGCCGGGAGGTACGGAGCTTTGGCGATGTAGGAGATCTGTGACTTGTGGGGGAAGGGTTGTGGCGCTCGTGTCTTCATGAAAGCTCAGCGGTGTGCTAATGAGCACTTAGTTGCGTGTCAGGTGAGGTGCGCGGCGAGTGGTGTTTATACCCGCATCGTGGCACGAGTTTGGATTTCAAACGAACTACTCGGGACAGAAACCCATGGATTGGGCAAAGGCAAGACGAACCAAAACAACAAATCCACCGAGAGATTCCAGATCTTAATCGCGCATGCTCTAGCTAGCTAGTACCGGAATGAATCTCGTCATCCAGGATCCACTCCTTGCACAACCTCATGGCTTGCTCGACCGCTGCCTTGCTGAGCAGCTGGCGGCCGAAGACCCTCCACGCCTTGTACGCGGCAATGCCCGCCGGCCTCTCCATGTCCTCGCCTGCGCCATGCTCTAAGCTAGTTTCTACCGGAATGAACCTCTCGTGCACTGCCCACAACACAGCAGCGGATTTCACGAGCGCATCAATCAACCAAATAAATAATCGTGGCACGAGTTTGGATTTCAAACGAACTACTCGGGACAGAAACCCATGGATTGGGCAAAGGCAAGACGAACCAAAACAACAAATCCACCGAGAGATTCCAGATCTTAATCGCGCATGCTCTAGCTAGCTAGTACCGGAATGAATCTCGTCATCCAGGATCCACTCCTTGCACAACCTCATGGCTTGCTCGACCGCTGCCTTGCTGAGCAGCTGGCGGCCGAAGACCCTTCACGCCTTGTACGCGGCAATGCCCGCCGGCCTCTCCATGTCCTCGCCTGCGCCATGCTCTAAGCTAGTTTCTACCGGAATGAACCTCTCGTGCACTGCCCACAACACAGCAGCGGATTTCACGAGCGCATCAATCAACCAAATAAATAATCGTGGCACGAGTTTGGATTTCAAACGAACTACTCGGGACAGAAACCCATGGATTGGGCAAAGGCAAGACGAACCAAAACAACAAATCCACCGAGAGATTCCAGATCTTAATCGCGCATGCTCTAGCTAGCTAGTACCGGAATGAATCTCGTCATCCAGGATCCACTCCTTGCACAACCTCATGGCTTGCTCGACCGCTGCCTTGCTGAGCAGCTGGCGGCCGAAGACCCTCCACGCCTTGTACGCGGCAATGCCCGCCGGCCTCTCCATGTCCTCGCCTGCGCCATGCTCTAAGCTAGTTTCTACCGGAATGAACCTCTCGTGCACTGCCCACAACACAGCAGCGGATTTCACGAGCGCATCAATCAACCAAATAAATAATCGTGGCACGAGTTTGGATTTCAAACGAACTACTCGGGACAGAAACCCATGGATTGGGCAAAGGCAAGACGAACCAAAACAACAAATCCACCGAGAGATTCCAGATCTTAATCGCGCATGCTCTAGCTAGCTAGTACCGGAATGAATCTCGTCACCCAGGATCCACTCCTTGCACAACCTCATGGCTTGCTCGACCGCTGCCTTGCTGAGCAGCTGGCGGCCGAAGACCCTCCACGCCTTGTACGCGGCAATGCCCGCCGGCCTCTCCATGTCCTCGCCTGCGCCATGCTCTAAGCTAGTTTCTACCGGAATGAACCTCTCGTGCACTGCCCACAACACAGCAGCGGATTTCACGAGCGCATCAATCAACCAAATAAATAATCGTGGCACGAGTTTGGATTTCAAACGAACTACTCGGGACAGAAACCCATGGATTGGGCAAAGGCAAGACGAACCAAAACAACAAATCCACCGAGAGATTCCAGATCTTAATCGCGCATGCTCTAGCTAGCTAGTACCGGAATGAATCTCGTCATCCAGGATCCACTCCTTGCACAACCTCATGGCTTGCTCGACCGCTGCCTTGCTGAGCAGCTGGCGGCCGAAGACCCTCCACGCCTTGTACGCGGCAATGCCCGCCGGCCTCTCCATGTCCTCGCCTGCGCCATGCTCTAAGCTAGTTTCTACCGGAATGAACCTCTCGTGCACTGCCCACAACACAGCAGCGGATTTCACGAGCGCATCAATCAACCAAATAAATAATCGTGGCACGAGTTTGGATTTCAAACGAACTACTCGGGACAGAAACCCATGGATTGGGCAAAGGCAAGACGAACCAAAACAACAAATCCACCGAGAGATTCCAGATCTTAATCGCGCATGCTCTAGCTAGCTAGTACCGGAATGAATCTCGTCATCCAGGATCCACTCCTTGCACAACCTCATGGCTTGCTCGACCGCTGCCTTGCTGAGCAGCTGGCGGCCGAAGACCCTCCACGCCTTGTACGCGGCAATGCCCGCCGGCCTCTCCATGTCCTCGCCTGCGCCATGCTCTAAGCTAGTTTCTACCGGAATGAACCTCTCGTGCACTGCCCACAACACAGCAGCGGATTTCACGAGCGCATCAATCAACCAAATAAATAATCGTGGCACGAGTTTGGATTTCAAACGAACTACTCGGGACAGAAACCCATGGATTGGGCAAAGGCAAGACGAACCAAAACAACAAATCCACCGAGAGATTCCAGATCTTAATCGCGCATGCTCTAGCTAGCTAGTACCGGAATGAATCTCGTCATCCAGGATCCACTCCTTGCACAACCTCATGGCTTGCTCGACCGCTGCCTTGCTGAGCAGCTGGCGGCCGAAGACCCTCCACGCCTTGTACGCGGCAATGCCCGCCGGCCTCTCCATGTCCTCGCCTGCGCCATGCTCTAAGCTAGTTTCTACCGGAATGAACCTCTCGTGCACTGCCCACAACACAGCAGCGGATTTCACGAGCGCATCAATCAACCAAATAAATAATCGTGGCACGAGTTTGGATTTCAAACGAACTACTCGGGACAGAAACCCATGGATT
The DNA here is from genome assembly GCF_003073215.2 of Triticum urartu. Lineage (NCBI taxonomy): Eukaryota > Viridiplantae > Streptophyta > Magnoliopsida > Poales > Poaceae > Triticum > Triticum urartu. The sequence continues at coordinate 22,810,311 of NC_053028.1, forward strand.
GGGCAAAGGCAAGACGAACCAAAACAACAAATCCACCGAGAGATTCCAGATCTTAATCGCGCATGCTCTAGCTAGCTAGTACCGGAATGAATCTCGTCATCCAGGATCCACTCCTTGCACAACCTCATGGCTTGCTCGACCGCTGCCTTGCTGAGCAGCTGGCGGCCGAAGACCCTCCACGCCTTGTACGCGGCAATGCCCGCCGGCCTCTCCATGTCCTCGCCTGCGCCATGCTCTAAGCTAGTTTCTACCGGAATGAACCTCTCGTGCACTGCCCACAACACAGCAGCGGATTTCACGAGCGCATCAATCAACCAAATAAATAATCGTGGCACGAGTTTGGATTTCAAACGAACTACTCGGGACAGAAACCCATGGATTGGGCAAAGGCAAGACGAACCAAAACAACAAATCCACCGAGAGATTCCAGATCTTAATCGCGCATGCTCTAGCTAGCTAGTACCGGAATGAATCTCGTCATCCAGGATCCACTCCTTGCACAACCTCATGGCTTGCTCGACCGCTGCCTTGCTGAGCAGCTGGCGGCCGAAGACCCTCCACGCCTTGTACGCGGCAATGCCCGCCGGCCTCTCCATGTCCTCGCCTGCGCCATGCTCTAAGCTAGTTTCTACCGGAATGAACCTCTCGTGCACTGCCCACAACACAGCAGCGGATTTCACGAGCGCATCAATCAACCAAATAAATAATCGTGGCACGAGTTTGGATTTCAAACGAACTACTCGGGACAGAAACCCATGGATTGGGCAAAGGCAAGACGAACCAAAACAACAAATCCACCGAGAGATTCCAGATCTTAATCGCGCATGCTCTAGCTAGCTAGTACCGGAATGAATCTCGTCATCCAGGATCCACTCCTTGCACAACCTCATGGCTTGCTCGACCGCTGCCTTGCTGAGCAGCTGGCGGCCGAAGACCCTCCACGCCTTGTACGCGGCAATGCCCGCCGGCCTCTCCATGTCCTCGCCTGCGCCATGCTCTAAGCTAGTTTCTACCGGAATGAACCTCTCGTGCACTGCCCACAACACAGCAGCGGATTTCACGAGCGCATCAATCAACCAAATAAATAATCGTGGCACGAGTTTGGATTTCAAACGAACTACTCGGGACAGAAACCCATGGATTGGGCAAAGGCAAGACGAACCAAAACAACAAATCCACCGAGAGATTCCAGATCTTAATCGCGCATGCTCTAGCTAGCTAGTACCGGAATGAATCTCGTCATCCAGGATCCACTCCTTGCACAACCTCATGGCTTGCTCGACCGCTGCCTTGCTGAGCAGCTGGCGGCCGAAGACCCTCCACGCCTTGTACGCGGCAATGCCCGCCGGCCTCTCCATGTCCTCGCCTGCGCCATGCTCTAAGCTAGTTTCTACCGGAATGAACCTCTCGTGCACTGCCCACAACACAGCAGCGGATTTCACGAGCGCATCAATCAACCAAATAAATAATCGTGGCACGAGTTTGGATTTCAAACGAACTACTCGGGACAGAAACCCATGGATTGGGCAAAGGCAAGACGAACCAAAACAACAAATCCACCGAGAGATTCCAGATCTTAATCGCGCATGCTCTAGCTAGCTAGTACCGGAATGAATCTCGTCATCCAGGATCCACTCCTTGCACAACCTCATGGCTTGCTCGACCGCTGCCTTGCTGAGCAGCTGGCGGCCGAAGACCCTCCACGCCTTGTACGCGGCAATGCCCGCCGGCCTCTCCATGTCCTCGCCTGCGCCATGCTCTAAGCTAGTTTCTACCGGAATGAACCTCTCGTGCACTGCCCACAACACAGCAGCGGATTTCACGAGCGCATCAATCAACCAAATAAATAATCGTGGCACGAGTTTGGATTTCAAACGAACTACTCGGGACAGAAACCCATGGATTGGGCAAAGGCAAGACGAACCAAAACAACAAATCCACCGAGAGATTCCAGATCTTAATCGCGCATGCTCTAGCTAGCTAGTACCGGAATGAAATCTCGTCATCCAGGATCCACTCCTTGCACAACCTCATGGCTTGCTCGACCGCTGCCTTGCTGAGCAGCTGGCGGCCGAAGACCCTCCACGCCTTGTACGCGGCAATGCCCGCCGGCCTCTCCATGTCCTCGCCTGCGCCATGCTCTAAGCTAGTTTCTACCGGAATGAACCTCTCGTGCACTGCCCACAACACAGCAGCGGATTTCACGAGCGCATCAATCAACCAAATAAATAATCGTGGCACGAGTTTGGATTTCAAACGAACTACTCGGGACAGAAACCCATGGATTGGGCAAAGGCAAGACGAACCAAAACAACAAATCCACCGAGAGATTCCAGATCTTAATCGCGCATGCTCTAGCTAGCTAGTACCGGAATGAATCTCGTCATCCAGAATCTCGCACTGCCCACAAATAAATAAAACGACACAGTAGCGGATTTAACGACCGCATCAATCATCATCCAGATAAATAAATCGTGACACGGGTTTGGAATTCCACCCAACTACTCGAGACAGACAGAAAACCGCAAAGGTGAGAGGAATCGAAACAATCAACCAACAGCGCGAGGAGCAGTGCTCCTCCTACTACTACGTAGCTAGATCCAACCGCCACGAATCCGGCAACCGAGAGAGCAAAACCACCAGAAAATCGAAACCAAGCGCGACTTAGAGAGCCTCTGTTCGTCGATCTCCATACGCGGGCGCAGCACCACCCGGATCCACGCACGCACGCGGATGAGAAGGGAGCGGTGCATCTACCTGCTGAGGCCTTTCGCCGCGGCGCAGGGCGGGCGTGGGCGTGGCCGCGGCCGCGCGGTGCAGGGGAGGGAGGGAGGGAGGGAGGGGAGGAGCGTGGTGAGGCCCGAGCGTGTGGCGTTGGGCGGAGCGTGTGACGGGCGAGGCTGCTGCCTTCCCGTGCGAGACGGGGGCCATTAAATAGAGGCCGTGGGCCTGCTCGCAGCCGACGGATCCGCCCCGATCGGACGGCTCTCCGCTGGCCGCCCAGCTGGCGTGACCCGACGGTGCACCGCAGCGAATCTAGCTGGATCTCCCGTCCCGCGCGGACGCCCCCATTCTCTCTCTTTTTTTTTTCTTTTTTACTTTCGCTCATAATCATTACACTGTGCACTTCCTCATTTATTATAACCGGCTAAGCTAATTCATCCGTCATTCAAAACTACCAACATGGAATAAGTTGGAGGAACCTTTTCTTTGGATTAGGTTCCATATAGAGAAACAATAATAAAAGTTTACAATCCACTCAAAACTCTTTATTACATTCTTATTATGCACCAAGCTATTACTAGACAAAGGAACATATGTTTTAGCCTTGAGTTGGCTCTGGTTTTTAGGATTCTCGTATTCTCCAATTAATACGAATCAGACGCTGAGTTTTGCGGATTCGTATTGTTTACACAATCCTATATTTTGCATATACAACCCTATCATAATCATGTGTTTTTTTTCCTATTAACTGTTTTTCAAATCAAGTGAACCAAAAGAGCCCCAAGTTTCCCATTTTCCTCATCCTCGCACGGCGTTCCCCGCTTCATAAACTGACGCCTCACTAGTTTTGATTTTTTTTCCGATATTATATATCATATACCTTCCTCGATTCACTCCTAAATCACGTGCCCCTCCCACCCCCACACACACCGCCCCTGGCTTGCACTACTTCACTCTTGCACTCCCTACCACGCCACTGCGCCAAGATCGCTCTCGTCTCGCACGCTAGAACTGCCGCCATGTTGCCCCGCTGTCGTTGCCACCTTCTTGGTTGACCTCATCGTCATGCCCAACAATTTTTAAGAATTGTTGTCCATGGGCTTGGTATAGGTTTTGTCGCTGGGTCATTGTCAGATTGCACATGATATGCACTTCCTAATTGTGTGTCAATTTGCATAATCTAGATTTATTCTACAACCGTCAATGAAACAACACATGATATATACGCACATCAAAGCATTTTTACATGCATGCACCCTTCCAACTACGCGTCATTGGGAACAATATATGTTCATCATGCGGGCATTGTCGAACTAGACATGATATGCAGTACAACACATGTGTGCACGCATGAACCATTTCAACGCCGCAGGCATAGGCATGCGTGCATGTACCCTTTAATTTCATCTCCCACTCATGCATGGGCATGCTTGCATGTGCCCCTTCAACTCCATTCCAACGGTCCTTGCATGCATAACTAATTTTGGATGCATAGTGGTATACGCTATTGTGAAAAGTAATGATGATTCAATAAATATGAATAGACTGTCACTGATTTAATGTACATGACTTTCTATAAAGTGTGTGGTGAAGTTGGTCTATATTTGACAAATAACTAACAAGTAAACTACTTGATAAACTAGGTAGAAGTTGTACAGTTGGATTTTTCATCAAAAATAGTTTCATCAGAGATCATATATTTTTAAATGCCATTTATTTTCTAGCATTTAAAAATAAATAATACTGAGTGGTTACATCTGAGAGATTTTTTTTTCAATATAAAAAATATCATCCAACTTTATGAACTAAAGTTAGATTTTTGCTTTTTCCCCGGAATAGCGTACGAGCAATTTACTAGTCTTCGATGAAATTTGAGAGAGAGAGAGAGAGAGAGAGTTGGTATCTAAATATATATTGCACAGAATAAAAACTCATTACTCATTACTTAAGATTTAAACAATGTTAGAAATATAATGAGACATGGGAAAACATAAGTCTTACAAAAAGGTTGAACATGACATAATTAAACAGCATGCGATTTAGTGAAATCCAAAATCCACTTAGAGTGAACTTCATGTTGCTTTGATGTTCGACGCATGGATTTCTCATTTTTCTTTACCCTCTTGTCTTTATTTTGTATTAACCTCCCTCCACCCTCTCATATAATCTACATTTATATTGTTCCAACGTCGACATATATCCGTTGTCGATGTTACACTTAAACAACTCAACGTAGCATAAGTAGTTTGTAAATACACGCTTCGTGGTGAATGTCAAGTTAGAGGAACATGCACTGGCAATATTATCTTTGGGCTACTAGTATCACCCTGAACACCAATGATCCACAACTTCGGTAGATGACATCAAGATCACCCCCAACATGGTGGATGGGTGAACCTACATAATATTACATCATTGTGCATCCATTGCTGGACCACACATGATATGCACAATAACGCAAGTATACATGCGTGCATGCATCAACCCAATTACGTATCAATGGGCACATAATAAGTTTATCGTGTGTCTATTGTTGGGCTACACATGATATGCATGTCATGTATACATGCATGCAAGCACCCTTCCAACTACGTGCCGACAGGCATCGTATAGGCTAATCGTATGTCCATTGTCGGACTACTCATAATACACACACGTTTCAATTGTTTATCAATGGGTATAGTATAGCTTTGTTGTGCAACTGTCGTCGGACTACACATGATATGACGTTGGGGCATGTGTGTCTATACATGCATGCACCCTTCCAACTACTTGTCGGCATGCAGTAGCTTTGTAGCTAATGCAACCAATGTTAGACGACATAGTATAGCTTCATTGTGCAGCCGTCGTCACCACACATAATATGCACACTAGTGCATGTATACAAGCATGCACCTTTCCAACCATATTATACCAGTTCACACCTAATTAGGACATGCACGTCCTAATTAGGTGTGAACCGGTATAATATGGTTTTGTAATGTAGCCGTAGACGAAACTAAAAATAGTGCTACTAAGAACAAAAAAGGAGGTGGTAAAAGGGCAAAGTCAAGCTCAGTTCTGAAAAGTCTGCATTGTTGCAAGTGTCCACATCTTGAAGCATCTAAGAATATGTGTCCTATATATACATAATAGCCTAGCAAAGAACACAAGAAGCAAAAGATGTCCTCTGTCGAAGAACACAAGAAGCAAACAGAAGCTGGATTGCACTCATGTGCCGAAAATGTGAGAGATGAATTGTTGCTTTTTGGAGCACTATGCATACGTGAACCTTGTTGTTTAGCTGATGCCACTACATGTTGCATTATACTATGTTGACTTGTGTAGGCCTTGCTTTTGGGTGGTTCATATACATATGTGAACCTAGCTATTTAGTTTAGATGATGGATTTGTACTCCTATGAACTAATTTACTGATATTTGGAACTATACTGCTAGTCTGATGCCATTATTGTGCATACTAATGTCAAAAATATTTGTGTAATTCTGTGTGATGTCGGATTACACATGCTATTCACATCCTGCTTGCGTATCAATGGGCATATATAGTATAGCTTTGTTGTGCAACCCTCATCAGACTACACATTATATGCAAGCCACCGCATATATAAATGCATGCATCCTTCAGACTATGAGTTAGCCGACAGGATGTAGGTTTACCGTGTGGCCAGTATCGGATTACGTACTATAGTTTCATTGTGCACTTGTGATTGTGCTACACATAATATGAACACTAGCACCTGTATACATGCATGCACTCTTCCAACTACGTGTTGATGGGCTTGGTATAGGTTCATCTAGTTGTCATTATCAAATTACACATGATATGCACATCCTAATTGTGTGTCAATTGGCATAGTCAAGCTATGTTCCGCCACCATCATGAGAACTACGCATGATATGCAAGTGAGTGCAAGTATACTTGCATTGATGCACCCTACCAACCATGTGTCAATGGGAAAAATTACTAGTTCATCATGCAACATTGTTGAACAACGCATGATATGGATGCCCGAATGCATGTCCACATGCACAATACAACACTTGTTGTGTATTCATTGTAGGACTACACATGATATGCACGTCAACACATTTATGCATGCATCTATACTTTCAACTATATATCGACAAGCATAGTATACCTTCAACATGAAGCTATCATCAGACTACACATGATATGCACTAGATGTTGGAAATATGCCCTAGAGGCAATAATAAATTGATTATTATTATATTTCCTTGTTCATGATAATCGTTTATTATCCATGCTATAATTGTATTGATAGGAAACTCAGATACATGTGTGGATACATAGACAACACCATGTCCCTAGTAAGCCTCTAGTTGACTAGCTCGTTGATCAATAGATGGTTACAGTTTCCTGACCATGGACATTGGATGTCATTGATAACGGGATCACATCATTAGGAGAATGATGTGATGGACAAGACCCGATCCTAAGCCTAGCAAAAGATCATGTAGTTCATATGCTAAAGCTTTTCTAATGTCAAGTATCATTTCCTTAGACCATGAGATTGTGCAACTCCCGAATACCGTAGGAGTGCTTTGGGTGTACCAAACGTCACAACGTAACTGGGTGACTATAAAGGTGCACTACGGGTATCTCCGAAAGTGTCTGTTGGGTTGGCACGAATCGAGACTGGGATTTGTCACTCCGTGTAAACGGAGAGGTATCTCTGGGCCCACTCGGTAGGACATCATCATAATGTGCACAATGTGATCAAGGAGTTTATCACGGGATGATGTGTTACAGAACGAGTAAAGAGACTTGCCGGTAACGAGATTGAACAAGGTATCGGGATACCGACGATCGAATCTCGGGCAAGTATCGTACCGCTAGACAAAGGGAATTGTATACGGGATTGATTAAGTCCTTGACATCGTGGTTCATCCGATGAGATCATCGTGGAACATGTAGGATCCAACATGGGTATCCAGATCCCGCTGTTGGTTATTGACCGGAGAGTCATCTCGGTCATGTCTGCATGTCTCCCGAACCCGTAGGGTCTACACACTTAAGGTTCAGTGACGCTAGGGTTATAGAGATATTAGTATGCGGTAACCCGAAAGTTGTTCGGAGTCCCGGATGAGATCCCGGACGTCACGAGGAGTTTTGAAATGGTCCGGAGGTAAAGAATTATATATAGGAAGTGCTATTTCGGCCATCGGGACAAGTTTCGGGGTCACCGGTATTGTACCGGGACCATCGGAAGGGTCCCGGGGGTCCACCTGCCCCGGAGGGCCACATGGGCTGTAGGGGGTGCGCCTTGGCCTACATGGGCCAAGGGCACCAGCCCCTAGAGGCCCATGCGCCAAAGGGACAAGAGGAGGGGAGAGTCCTAAAGGGGGAAGGCACCTTCGAGGTGCCTTGGGGAGGATGGACTCCTCCCCCCCTTGGCCGCACCCTTCCTTGGAGGAAGGGGCAAGGCTGCGCCCTCCCCCTCTCCCTTGGCCCTATATATAGTGGGGGGAAGGGAGGGCAACCATACCTAAGCCCTGGCGCCTCCCTCTCCCTCCCATGACACATCTCCCTCCTCCCGCAGCGCTTGGCGAAGCCCTGTTGGAATCCCGCTACTTCCACCACCACGCCGTCGTGCTGCTGGATCTCCATCAACCTCTCCTTCCCCCTTGTTGGATCAAGAAGGAGGAGACGTCGCTGCTCCGTACGTGTGTTGAACGCGGAGGTGCCGTCCGTTCGGCGCTAGGATCATCGGTGATTTGGATCACGACGAGTATGACTCCATCAACCCCGTTCTCTTGAACGCTTCCGCGCGCGATCTACAAGGGTATGTAGATCCACTCCTCCCTCGTTGCTAGATGACTCCATAGATAGATCTTGGTGACACGTAGAAAAATTTTGAATTTATGCTACGTTCCCCAACACTAGAACACACGTGCGCATGCATGCATGCATGCATGCACCCTTCAGTAAACTAGACATGCATGTACCATTTCAGCTCACTTCCAACGGTCTTGCATGTATAATTATTTTTGGGTGCATAGTAGCACGCACTCTTGTGAAATGTAATAATTATTTAATAAATATCAGTAGACTGTCATCGATTAAATATACATGACTTCCTCTAATGTGTGTGGTAAATTTGATCTATATTTGATAAATAACTAACAATAGAAATGTACTGTTGGATTCTACATAGAAAATAGTTTCATCGGAGGTAATATATTTTAAATGCCATTTATTTTCTAACATTTATAAATAAAATAATAATAAAGGGTTATATCTAAGAGATTTATTTAGTATCTAAAATATCATCCAACTTTAACATGAAGTTATATTTTTGTTTGTTCCCGTAGCAGCGTACAAACAATAACTAGTCTTAGATGAAATTTAATATCTTTTGTATGGATTATGTTCCACAAGACATGTTGGAGGTTTGATTTCTAAATATACCTTGTATACAATATAATTTCGTTACTTAAGATTCAAACTATGTTAGAGATTTACTGAAATAGAAAAACATGAATTTTAACATAAAAAGTAAACATGATGTGATTTAGTGAAACTCAAAATCCACTTAGAGTGCACTGCATGTTTCCTTGATCTTCGAGCATGATTCCTATACCATTTTGTCTTTAATTTCTCTTAATCCCCCTCCACCAATATACATATTGTTTTTTTAGGAACATATACATATTGTTCTAGTGTCCAGAGAGATCGGTGTTGATGTTACAATTGCACAAGTCAGACAAAGCCTATGTAGTGTGTAGATACCCGCTCTTGGCCCAAATGCCAAGTTGGCAGAGCATGCAGTTACAACACCAATGATCTTCAACTTTGATAGTTTACATCGAAGCGACCTCCAGCATGGTGGTTGTGTGAATAGACATAATGTAGCTTCATTGTGCATCCATCATTGCTCCACACATGATATGCACGTCAACACTAGTACTGCCTGCATGCATCATTTCAGTTACGTGTCAATGGGCATAATGTAAATTTATCGTGTGTACAGATACACATGTCCCAATTGTGCGTCGATGAGCATACAATGTTGTTGTGCACTAGTCTTCAGACTACACATGATATGCATGGCATGTATACATGCATGCATGCATGCACCCTTCCAACTACGTGCCGATGGGCATAATATAGGTTCTTCGTGTGGACATTGTCGTACTACACCTGATATGCACGTTCCAATTGTGTGTCAATGGGCATAGTATATATTTATTGCGCAACCGCCTTTGGAGTACAAATTATATGCATGTCAACACATGTATATATGCATGCATGCACCCTTTGTCTGCGGACAGAGTAGAGTTTGTCGTCCGTCCATTGTCGGATGACATAATATAGTTTCTTGTACAACCATCGTCAGACTACACATGATATGCATGCTACCGTAGGTATACATGCATTCCTACCTCCAACTATGTGTCAACAGGCATACACAATCAAATTACACATTATATGCACATCCTAATTATGCGTTAATTGACATTTACATGTGAAATCATTCAATTGTATTATTTATCTGTGCACATCATGTTGTGTCTCATTTTATTGCATCTGTTTGCCTATTGCATTACTCTCATCATAGTTAAACCTGTGATTTCCCAAGCTAGTACTGTTATCAATGCTTTCATCGAAGAATATGCTTCAAACGAAGAAGATTGATTCAGCCCATTTCCTTCTTTACACTTTTCCGCTGCTGTCATTGGGGTCGGTTTCAAAACATTCAAAAGAATTTATTAATCTCCCATTCACCCCCCTTTGGTCGATATACTCTCGGTCCTAATAGGCAACAACAAGAGCCAAGAGGTAGCGGGAGCAGCAGCAAGCGGTGGTGGACCTTGAACAACGCGACATGGGCGGCGGCGGCGCCGTGACTGTCCACTCTGCCGCACGGGGAAAGCCAGAGGAGCGGCAGGTTAGGCATGCAGGGGAAGCTGAGCATGGCGTTGAATGTGGGGGAAGAAGAAAAAAAGTGAAAAAAATATGAGAGATTGACTGGTGGGCCTATCTTCCACCTAAGCATATTGTCCATGTAGGCATGCCAAATCAGCTTGACATGTGGGTCTCACTCGTCAGTTCCATTGTTAGACGCGGCTCAGTTTCGAATTAGTGTGATGTGTTTCTCACTTGTTGTAGGGTTGGTGGTTTTTTGTGGTTTTCGGCAAAAAAGTGGTAAAGGAGTAGCCTAGCCACAAATATGATGGTTTTAAGCAATTTAGGCCTTCCACTATGTAACTGATGCCCAATGCATTAAAATACTACTGGCTGGGCAGCGATGCCCTGAAGATTTTATTTGGCACCAGTCGCGCAATGTTGCATTAGTAGTCTGACAAAAAAAGGGACCCGGATGCTCTATTCACGTGAGTTTCCTCAGCCTAGTTAGATCTCTGCAGTGGGCCATGAGCTGATTGTTTATTGCTTTCTACATTTGGCACCGGCTGGGCGTCGGAACAGCTACTTGCTTTGGTTCCCTGAATTTTGTTATGGCATCTGCTGGAGTATGGAGGGCATTGGTGCCAAATAAACCAAAAGTAGATTTTGCACCGCTTTTGGCTTCCATAGTGGAGGGCCTTAGAGCATCTCTAGCAGACCCTATAAATCTCGCAAACCCGCATAAGTCCGGCGAGTATACGGGTTTGGCCCAATTTTCTAGCCAGAACAGAGCCCGTATACTCATCCGGCCCGTAAATTTTTTACCGCGGCCTGCTTCGGCGGTCGCCGCGAACCCGAGCGCGAGCGTCGTGTCCGCTCGGACGTCGTGAGGAAGCGCGGGGCCAAGAAGTGGACGAACCAGGGCCTCTCGCCGCCGTCGAGGTTCCTCCGTTGCGATATGGAGGAGTACGACTGTCAGCAGGCCGCGGGCTCCTCAGTCGCGGGGTCCTCCGCCACCGGCTCGAGGTCTGCCGCGTGGCTCACCCGTGCAGCGAGCTCTTCCTCTTTCGGCGCGAGGCTTCTCCCCGTGAAGAGGGAGTGGTCGGAGGAGCCGGAGGAGCCCGAGGAGATCGTGCGCCACGGCGTCATCGGGCCCGAGGACTTCGTCGCCGATGTCGACGCGGTCGCGGCCGCCATTGCCGAACGCAGCTTGCGCGAGGAGGCAGAGCGCCGGTGCCACGACGAGGAGCTCGAAGCCCTCGTGCTCCAGCAGGCGGTCGCGACGAACCTTGCTGCCAAGGAGAAGGACGATGAGTGGCGGCGCATCCGCGAGGAGCAGAGGAAGAAGTACATCGACCTCAGCAGCTCCGACGAGGAGGATTGAGCTCCTCCACCACGTCGTCCATGGCCGCGAGCTCGCCGCCGTGAGATCCCCACCCCCCTTAGGGCATCTCCAGCCGTTGGCCCCCCAGGAGGGGCAAAAAATCGCCCCCTGGGGGCGCGCCGGCGCAAAACCGCGCACTGGGGGCGTGATGCCCCCCAGTCGCGGCGCCCACGTGTTTTTAAAAAAATTCAAATACGGCGCAAACAGGACTGAAATTTAACGCAAACATCGGTGAGTTCGTTCAAACTTAAACATATTTTACAAAAAAAGAAAAAAACTTGCGCGGGCTACCCCCGCCGTCTCCCTCGCCGCCCGCCCACGCGGTTTACATGCCGATCTCCGCACGCCGCGCCGCCCCGGTGGGTGGTGGTGGCACCGGCACGCCGCCGGCGCTGATCCTCCAAGCCCCGGGCACCCGCATGTCCGGCGGGACTGGGTACTCGGCCTCGAAAAGGAGGCGAGCCTCGTGCTCGTGGAGATGGCGGCGGCCGAAGCCGTTCGCCGCCGCGCCGTCGCCTGGGAAGCGCTCGGCCATGGGTTCTGGAGACGGCGAGAGAGAGGAGAGGGAGGAACGACGACGGCGAGAGAGGAGAGGGAGGAACGGCGACGGCGAGAGAGCACGAGTCGCCGAGTGCGCTGGGGCGCGTCTTATATAGCCCGAGGCGCCGCCCCGTGTGCGAGCCGCCGTGAGCATGCGTGGCGGGCGAGGGAGGGCGAGGGACGCACGTCATCCGGCCTTCACTGCGCCGCCCGTGAGCATCAATGGCGCAGGCTGACCGGTGCGGCAGCGCGGCAGCTTTGGCATTGATTCGCCGCGGGAAACGAGGCGATGAGGACGACGAAGGGGCGAGAAGAGGGTAGAGTCGCTGACGCGGCGGGCCCGCGGCTGTTTCGCGCCAAAACAGTTCGCCCCGGCGCCCCCGGGCGCCCCCAGCGCGCCGGGTTCGGCCTGGGTCCGCCGGCACTGTTTTCGGCCCAAGCCGGCGAAAATCGGGCTCCTGGGGGCGCGACTGGGCCGTTTTTTCGGCGGCGGCGCGAAAAAATCGCCTGCGGAGGCCTTCCTGGGGGCGCGGCTGGAGATGCCCTTAGTACTAGTAGTGAATGTAGTATGTAGTAAGAACTAGTGTTTGTAATGAATTAATCTTTGATCATGTAGTATATGCAATATGTGATGAACTACTATGGTTGCAATTTCTCCGGCGAAACTTTTTTTCTTCAAATTATGCAGTTTCATATACGGTTTCTGTTCTGCCACGCACGTTTTTGATCCATAAACGAGATCTTCGTTGAAATGTAAACGGCTTATGCGGGTGGGGATTTTGCGGGGTCCGCTAGGATGCTCTTACTCGCACAGAGGACGTATAGCACTATAGCCTCTCCCCGAGCTCATCCCAGCCGTTTGATCAAATCCAACGGCCGTGGTCGCCCCAACGCGGAACACAAGTGAGCCCAAGGCCATTTTCTTTACGTCCCGATTTTTCCGTCCGTGACGCGACAGCGTGGCGGCGCGGCGCGGCGCACGGGACCCCATGGCGGCGGCGCGGCTCCGTTGGCCGGAGGAGCGTGCAGCGGACTCGCACCGTGCGCTGCTCCGTCGAACGGCGCCGACCACGTTGCACGCGCATGGGCTTGAGGTGCGGAGCGGTCGGGAGATGGCGGTGGCGCGGCGCCGTACTTGAGGAAGCTGACGACGACGTGAATGGCAAGGCCGCCCTTCGCGTCTCTGTCTGTAAAGGTTGCGGGTTGTGCGGAAACCATCGACGCGACGAGCGTAGGTGAGCATCCCGAGCCCTCTGCTCTGGTGAATTTTCATTCGGGTTCGGGATTTTGGGGGAAAACTAAGGTTAGGGTTTAGAAATTGGGGAAAACTTTTAGGGTTTCGTCAAATGTCGTGCAATTCCCGTCCTTCTACATTCTGTTGGAGCCCAACGGTGCCAATTTATCATGAACTTAATTCGGATTAAGAACATTCAAGCGGAAACAATTTATTCCTAAACATGATTAATTAGCTCTAACAGAGACTATTAGAGTTTAACTTGAGCATTAACTTTAACTAACATAATCATTAGTATTAACCGGGCAGAACCAATAAATGGAGCACAAAATTATCACTTGATTAGGTCTTAACCAGGAAGACCATTAGCATATATTTTACTGGTCAGTACAGCATGATTAGTAGAAAAAAATTAACCCCTAAAAAGATAAGTAGTTAACGTTGACCTTTATGAACAACTATGATTACCCAGACAGGTGTATCCGTCATTTGCCGCCGGATTCCTTCCGCCTCAGCCAGGACCTTGTGTGCCCTTCTCTGATGTTGTGAAATGTTAACTCATGCATGCCGACAGCCGCCACCATGCTCCAGCTGCCTCAGGCTTCAGGTAGCCTCTCTGTTCTTCTTTTTTCTCTACCTTACTTTGCACTTGCTCTGCTCTGACATTGTGTCAAGTAGATGATTATATTCTTAAAATTTTAACTTACCGATTGGAGTCTTCTTATACTATTTAATCTGAATGCTTGATTCTTCAGTTCGACTTCACCACAGAGATATATGCCTCGCATTTGTTACCATCATTTTGCCTGTGTGTCTTTTCAGGGTGATGAATTAGTCAAGCTATTAAATGGCAGCGACGTTCCTCACACACGCTTCCAATGCAGAATTGCTGGCAGGGCCATCATCACCTATGTCGTAAGTATTTCTTGCATCCACTATAAGTTGCTCAAACATTAGCTATTAATGATGAATAGGGATTTTTTCTCTCCTTTTTTGGTTAGTTGACTTGATTCAGATGGACTCAAGAATTGTGTGCTTTCACGGTATAGATGAACTGCTACTACAAGCCCTCAAGAGGAGGAGGTGAAGATGGAGCGCAATGGTGGCGGTCTTGGCCTTGCTCTCGCTATTATGGCTGCCATCTGGCTTCTCTGCCGCATCGTTGTTTTTGCCAGCAGCGGCGGCTCTTTGCTGTCGATTGATCGCATGGTAACTCCACTTCATTCCCAGATGTTCTTGCTCAGTTCAGTATGTCCTCACAAGCAGCAATGATTGTGATGTTGTTTTGTGGCTCTGCCTGCCTTCCTGTTTAGATTTGAACTTACAACACATGAAATTAATACTGTTTTGTTTGTTCATGAGCAAACAATAGGATTTGGTTGCAGATTTGTTTTCCTTTATTTTGTTCAATAGTTTTGGGTCAAGATTCAAGGATTGGGATGGATAAGAGTCTGCTGTTTCAGGATTCTGTATGTGAAAAATGAGATTTTATGGTAATTCATTTGTCAGTCTGAATGCGGTGTTCAATAATAAAATGTTAGATATGAAAAATCTTTCATTAGATAGTACAGTTTGTGAATTAAATGAACACCCGATGTTACAGTGTGAACTAGCTAATGTCATAAGCCGTGCGTTAAAATAGAGTTCTGAACTTATGTGTATATAGCACAGAGAACATATAAAGTTATGAACACTGCTTAGTTCAACTGGTTCCTAAACTAATCAGTAAGTTTATCCAGGGATTTACATGTCTTCCTTTTAGATTGATTTAAATTGATGACAACAGAATGTCCTTTTTGTTTTTTCTCTTCCTTGTGCATACCTTCAGAAGATAAAAAATACACCCGTGGCTGGCGTTTGAATTGCCTTCATGTCATTCTTACAAATGATGCTCCTGCTTCATAGTCATGTTTGTACAATAACTCTTTAGTCAAGCTCATATTACTGACAACTTTACATCATGTCCCTAAAATCTTCTGTTTATCCCATGGGAATCTTTTGCATCATGTATGTTCCAGAATAGGCATCTGGACTTGTGATTTTTTTTGAATCTGGTTTTAGTGATGACTTTCACCATCAGCCGTTTAATTGCTCTGCTAAGTTTCCTCAGCGGCATTCAAGGAGATGCCTGGTGGCAGTTGTTGCCGATGCAGCTATGCGCCATTGTCCTTTCATTGCTCCATGTTGATGGGCCCTCAGAGGTGGCCAATTGTGGGTGACAGGTGGCCATAAGCACAATAGAAGGTGAGCATTGCATGATTGATTGAGTATTCATTGATGGATTTGATTGTTTCTTTCTGGAACCTTCAGTGATTGTTAACCACGATCAGTTTTTGAGTATCAGTGGCTGGTAGATTTTTGTTGGTAGCTTTCACAATTGAATAAGTATTGTTATTCTGTATGCTTACACTTATCCATGAGCATTAATAACTTAGAAATAGTTATGATACTACTAAATTCTCTGTTCAAATTAAACTTTATCATAGATAGATGAAAGATGATCTGATTTGACATGGTATCATTATTTTTATGGCAGTATGATTATTCATCTAAGTTGAGTACCAAAATTGACATACTATAAGCATCCTTAAGAGCCTGATTCTTTGGAATCACAACGTTTCAAAAAATGCATAGGTATTGTTTGTCCATTCGTTGTGCATTATACCATTCACTTGCTGACTAGCCATTCATTTTGCATATAATCTATTGGTTGCTTCACTTGAGTAAACAAGACTCTCAAGGGTTTTTCTCTCAGATCTACATTTCCCTAATAGTTCTATGTATTTCATACAGTCGAGTATACCAATTCTCAATAAAAATCATGGAACCTTCTAGCTAATTATTGATTCCAGGGTCCCTTTTTCTTATAACTGTTACTCTTCCATGTTGTTTCCAACAACAAAGTACTTTTTTGGCGGAAAGAGGAAAATTAGGATTTCAATGCAGCCTACATTGTTCAACCTGTTTTTCTTCTAAAAGCAGTAATTTACATTGCATTTACAAACTTGCGGGCCCAGTTTAGGGTAACCGAGGACAACTTTTTTTAAAAGATTATGTTGTCTTTTAAAACTGAAGTTCCTACTGCATTTTTTATGATACAAATAGAATACCTTGATAGCTGGCCGGCGATGGAAATGGATTGTTCTCCCTTTGTCCAGTGCAAATGAAGCTTTTACAGGAAGTGCATAGTATCTACAGGAGATCAGAGGTGTCGACGATTCTATTTCCAAGACAGAATTTCCCTACTAAAATTATAACCATAGTTCTTTTGTTTATTTGAATTGATAAATAGTCCTTGAAGCACAGAAGCCTAGAGTATGTTTCAATCACACAGTGTTTCGTTCTGAAAAGAATTTCAAACTGCAGCCCGTATATGCTTTGATGAAGGATTTGACACAATTTTTTTCAAATATAATCTGCAGTTATCATGTTGCATAAATTGTCTGAATTTGAGTTTAAACGTCAGCATGAGATTGCTGGGTATATGTACGAGACCATTTACTGTACTAAAACTACATGCGTCCTATTGCCTCCCCTTGGCATGTTATGCTCTAATGTATGTGTTATAGGAGAATGAGTTATTGCAAGATTTAGCAAAATCGAGACACAATGGTTTCTACAAGAAGGCAACATAAGGACTTTTCTGAAGCCCTAGTCAAAAAGTTAAGCGAAACCTCAATTGGTAAGAGGAGTAAACACCTCTTCTTTAGCCATTCAAAACATCGAATTGGTTGGCTCGCGCAAAATTTGGACGAGATTTGTCACGGGCGTGGCGTGTGCCCTGCTTTTTCAGTGCTTTTAATTGTCTGTAATTGGAGATGATTAGGAGACAGGACCTTACCAATGAGGAGAAGGTTTTTTGCTCATCTTTATCATCCTCGTCATCTGGCACACCATGTTTCTCATCCTCTCCTGCTGCCTAGTTAAGCTTCCTGAATTTCGTTCTAACTTCTTCATCGGCAACCTTCCCTTTTCCTGCAACTCCTTGACCCTTCCATACTGCCTCCGATGTCCACACATTTTCCCTCCGCCAGCCATCTCCCTCAACTGTGGTGTACAGTCAAATGCTGGTCCTGCTGCCAGACTCTGACTGGGAATACAACCAGAGGTGGGCAGGTTCACTAATGGGCTACCCTGAACCGCCCCGAATTGTTCGCTCTTGCCAGTGAATGCCAACCGGAAGACAAATCCTTAGTCCTCACCCCCGAATTAAGCAGAGTAGGAAGCTATCTGTGATTTGGATTCCAGTTGATCCAAGCGCAAACGGGATCTGCCCCTAGAGGATTGGTAGGTTGCCCCCAGGTGGAAGTGAGGTGGACGCCGGTGGTGAGGTGCTCAGGAATAGGTGGATTTGGTGGAAAGCTCTAGATCGTCCTCGTGTCCGTCCCAAGATTTCGGTCAACCTTGGTCAAAGCATTCCATCCTCTCTGATCATTGACTATCCCAGCTGTGTTCTATTAAGTGTGAAATTATATCCTTTATATGCAATGAATCCGACCGATGCATTTTGTTACTTTTGGGGCGAGATCATGAAATTTGCCTGTTTGCAGCTATATACATGCTAAGATGTGTATTGCATTTTTATTTCAAAGGGAACAGGCCAAACCAAGCTGCACATTTATATTTGTATAAATGTTTGAAATCAATCTCGGGGAACTTTAGTTTTGTGTGGAAACCTAGAAAGGTATCTTTGGCGCCTGCCAAGCTATCAACTGACAAGAGGTTGCCCATGCTCTTGATAATGAAATATTATTTGCCAGCATAGGTTCTTTTAATTATCAGAAGAGGGTTCTAATTGTTGTTAGTGTGGGGGTGGGGGTGCATTTGTAATGGTTCATTATTTATAGAAGGGGTTAAATTGCTTTGTAGGCACCACGCAGAGCTAGAAGAGGATGCTGGCCGGCAGACCACCTCTCTTGCCGTCAAGGGCACCATTCAGCCGCCTTTTTTTTTTTTTTGCTTCAGAGGCTTCTTGTGCTGCTACAGGTTTCTGTTTCTTATCCACTCTCCCATTGCAGTGTAGGTTCATGTTTCTGGATTTTTATTTCTTCCTTTCGGTGAGCGGGTGAGCTAATTTGGCTATTTTCCTCTTGGTATGTTGTAGTAACTGGATGCTTTAAAGGATTTGAATGGAGTTCATTCTAGGTGGGTGTGCAAATCAGCAGCCTGCTGCCATGTCTTTTCTTGCCGGAACCCCCCGCTGCTGGATGCTCCCCTCCCGTCCTGGCACGGCAAGGCACATCTGCCTCTTGTGTGAAGGTAACCAAAGGCCATCTTTGCCTCTTCCTTCTTCACCTTTCCTCTCTGTTTTTTGTTAGACTTGTCGTGGTTAGTGCATTTATCATTCCTTCCTATCAATTGATTGAACAGCTCTGGTACATGAGATTGCAGAGCAAACTCCATTTTTGTATTAATTAGAAACAAAAGATGCTTCTAATTTTCCTTTTTATTGTTTTGTCGGTTACAAAGGCGCTCAGATGTTCTGGTCGTCCTTTATGTTCAGATGGTCCGTTAATTTATACTTTCTTAAAGGTGCAGACAATGTAGTCATATTTTTTTCCTTTTTCTGTTGCCATGGGAAAATAATATGCGAGGACAGAATACATAAAGCAATTCTGACAGTGTGAGCCATAATTATATAAGACAGAAAATTGAATATATTCCAACAATCATCACCATAGCAAAATAAAGCATCTCCTAGATTCAAAGAACCATGTGTAATCCCATTGTTGAACTTCATAAATCACAGGATTTTCTACAATCATCTGTGATGTAGTTCGCTGGTATATTTTAGCTGTGGGCACTGATTGAATGATGAGAGGCCAACCATGGTCTGCTTTCAGATGCTCACCAATTTCTCCTGTGTGTTGCACCTACAGAACTTTCCTCTAGTAACAGAAAGATCTGCATGCTATCCAACTGCCTCTGAAAGTGCTCTGCTTGAGAATTTGTTTTCTGGTAACTCTACTCTCTTCAGTCCAGATATTTTACTTAACTGACAAAATTGCCTTTTTAATTAAGCTTTCCTTGGAGGCAAGACTCCGAGGCTCATCAAGAAGTAGGAACATGAAAGCGAAGTTCTCCTGTTAGTGCCACGTTAACTAAGCCAAGCTGCACGCCGAGTTGTAAATTAGAGATCACAAACGCTGTAGCATTTACATATCCTTTTGCATTGTTTACTAGCCAACCAAGCGCACAAGTATTAAGCTAATGCAATTACATGTCAATATGCAAGTATGTCATGTCTTGAACCCTCTAGCAATATGTGGATTTTGCTATTATATAGTGAACTTGAACCTGCTACCTTGATTGTACCTATATCACATGATTGCTCCTCTGTTTGATGAGCCTCAGAGAGTCGCTGGGAGAAGACAACAAGGATGACTCTGTCCATATTCCAGGTCGCTCTTCCTGCCGTGCCCTGCCTCAGTTCACGTTTGCATCCTGAGGCGATTTCTGAGCTATCGGGTTCTTGATTTCGTGCACAGGTGGGGATTGCCTCAGTTCACGCTTGCATGCTTAGGCGATTTCTGAGCTTACGAGTTATTGATTTCGTGCGCAGGTGGGGATTGCGTTGCCCTGTGGAACGGGTTCCCGTACCTCCTCTGTGCCGAGGCTGGTTGCTACCCCTGCTCGTGGCCGGCGGCTGCAAGGTGAGTTGATTTGTTGGTTTGTTCATGGCCTGGTTCTACCTGGCTCCTATTGTTCTTCCCTTGTCTACTATTTCGATTGGTAGAGAGTTGTCTCGAGCATAAAACCAGGATAATCATTGAGAGACATACCATGGAGTGTTGATGGTGTAAATCTGGACAGTTGTGTCGTCTGAAACAAGAATTTGGCCACAAATCGTGTTGCTGCGAATCTCATCTTTCCTTTGTGAAGTCTGGTCATTCTTCCTCAAATTGGATTGTTCGCAATGTTCTGCAGCTAGGACTAGCTCGTGCAGGCTGACCCTTTGATTCTAGTAGGTGTTCAAATAGTGTCATATCTCATATGTCAATGGCTTCTAGGTGCAGACCCTCAGTATTAGGTGCTGTATGTAGGAATTGTACATCGATGGAAGTATATGATGGTGCAACTCGCATTTAGCCCATAAGCAGACCTTTAGAGTGTGATGTTTTATCTTATAGGCATTTATCAAAGCTAGCCCTGCTGCTTGGGTAAATTCCGAGTGTTACGTGAAGTACACTGGGGCTAGACACTGTTGATTTTTGCCTTACCCTGGTTTGCCGGTCTCTGTTTGCTTATCTGGTACAGTGTCACCGAAATATCCGACCCGAAGCCAACCTCTCCTTCTAGATGGCCCCAGTATCCACCGCTAATCTCTCATCTCACCTTTTCTCAGAGAGAGAGAGAGAGAGGGAGAGAGACGCCTCCACTGGTCGGAAGGCCGTTCGATGTCCGAGAGAAAGGGCGGAAGGCCGTTCCCCGGCCAACACAGATCCATCCCTCGCCGCTCTACAGCCGCCGTTTAATGCCCTCCCTATACCTTCCCGGTGGTGCCCAGCTGCTCCCCCCCTCCTCTTTCACCATCCTGGGCAAAAGGAGGCCCAGGCGCAGCAGTTGTGGCCGTGGTCTGGTCAAGATGGCGCCATGGTCCATGCTATGGACGAGGAGCTATGGGACGAGGCCGTCTCCCCTTCTCCTCTTTTGCGTGATTTGGGTCAGAAGCCTTTAATCTTCTCCGATTTGGTCGCTCCAATGGTCCAGCCTCTGCTTTGGTCGATCGTTTAGCTCATGACCCTGTGCTTTATTTTGTCTGTCCTCAAATTATGATTTTGTATCATATATGTGTCCTGCTTCCTTCAAAATTGTGGATTCCGAAATTTATGATTTATTTTCCGAATTTGATATTGTCGATGCTTATCGTCATCATCCAGTTGGATTAGGAACCGCGATGATGTCCAGTGCAGTTTCCGATTCATAATTTTATGATCTCTGTATATTCATGCGGTCATGCCTAAATCTGTATATTGTGCCATTGAACGTTTCACATTATTTCTATACCATGGGACAGTAGGAAACTAAGTGCACAAGTGGGAAGATTACTGCTCAGTATTGTAGCCTTTATGTATGTTTTAGTCATACTTTCCCAACAATGAAGTGAATGCTGATAATTCTGAAGTATATTAACTTCAATCTAAGGCTGGTTCCAGCATTAGGATAAAGAAATGCTCTGCAACAGATTGGTAATTGTGAATATACACTCGCTGGAAGATACCTTGAGAATTCATCATGTGTAGTGCTTTACTTTGTTGAGTCCACTTTTAGTTTAGCACTAATTAACTAACTCTTTGGTGCTCAGTTACCTCCGTGTAAATAGATATGGCTTCATCCTGTTAGCTGCTTTCCTGGGCGAATTGCTCCTTGTATTAGTTACATCATGTAACCTATACATCATAGTTCATTCTTGATTTTAGTTCAGTTTCTGGTTTCGTATTATGATGGTTTGACCTGCATCATGCCTTTATGAAATATGTACATGAGAATATGGATGTCATCTAATAAATTAAATTAGATTTTTATATGGAGTAATATTGGTACACTAAGCGTTATTGCTTGATAAAGAACTGTTGCATGTGGCGGAAGCTACAGCAATGCCACCATACT
The DNA here is from genome assembly GCF_003073215.2 of Triticum urartu. Classification (NCBI taxonomy): domain Eukaryota; kingdom Viridiplantae; phylum Streptophyta; class Magnoliopsida; order Poales; family Poaceae; genus Triticum; species Triticum urartu. Next base: position 22,832,672 of record NC_053028.1, read on the forward strand.
GTACATGGCTCAAATCTTGAAATTCTTGGCTGCGTGCCACACCTGGTCTTTAAAAATCATGTCTTAAGGTTGAGCAATTTCAGTTTGAGAAACCTACTTGGTGTTCTTGCATTTCCTGATATATTTGACAAACTTCTGTTGTGGCGAGTTTACGATGGGTTTCAATTTGGTGTAGTGATCAATCACTGATGTCATATATTTATAACAGAGGGGGGAAATGAATACTTATCAAAAAGTTCCTTTTGCATAAAGCAGTTTTTGGGAGATTTGGGAGTACAAATGCCTAATTCTAATCTATAGAGCCAACGAGACCCGTAAACATTCTCAAACTAATGTTTCATATTAAAAGACAAATTGATCGTGATTTCAGTCGAGTGTACATGTTGCACGAGAATGACATACTAAAATGTTGAGCAAACCGAGGCTGGTGGTTTCTATGCAAAACGAAGCTCTCGCCCTGAATCATTCTTTACTTCTATTTTCCTGTAGCAATTTTTGTACATGTATGTAGTTCCAAGGTGCAGATAGTTAGCATTTGGCTTTCTCTACTATCGTTTGTCTTTTTATATCTTACCCCATTTTACATCAGTAATTATAGGAGAAGTTTATCATTAAGAATCACACTAATTAATTGGGTTTACTTTAGGCACGATCACACAAGAAATCTATGTTGATTACAGGAAAGGCATGCTCATTTGTTCTCAGTACTGTTTTGATTTTTCTACAAACAATTGGCTTTGTACAGGTAATTGATATAACCTACACAATTGGGTTGTATAAGAATCAGGTTGCTACACTATACTCCAGTGCCTTTCTGTTCAATTTTCTGTTTGATTACTGCATCTTTCATCTTTTCTAATATTAGGCGATTATGCTGGGTCATTTGTGGCATGCTCTTCTCTCTTTGCATAGTGGAAATACTTTTTGATTACCATTAGAATAGGAGATCACGCAAAGATGTATGCCAAGTTCTTATTATCATCTAGCTATTGGTTCCTATCGATATTCATGTCAAATCTTGACAAGATATTTATTGTTGTGATTCAAGTAAGTAGGGGTGCAAATTTAAAGCCATCATCTGGCCCTCCTTAGTTCAAATAAATGAACTAAAATTTCAAGTTAAATCATGCATTATTTAAATAGTTTCTACTTTGAGCTCTTCAAATTTTATGGAGATACTCTCTCAAATTTTGTTGTGTCCAGCAAGAATGAAAAAAAAATGTTCTTAACTGCATTTTCTTCCTGCCTTTGATTTCAGACAATGTGCATATATATCTTAGGATTCTCGAACCAGTGACAATGTGGAAGGCACATCCTTCGGTGCTTAGATATGCAACTTTTGAGGTAATATTCACTTCGATATTTGTGGTTACTTTCTTTCTAATATAGACACAAATCACTATGTATCTTCAACGGTAATGTTGGAGGTTGAAAGCCTGAAACAAATGGCTTGAGCTTCTAGACTTTTAGTACTATAATTTGCAATTAAACTATATTCTACAAACTTAAATTGGTTGCAAAGATGCAATCGATTTAACTTAGATTGATCCATGTGTTTCCTTTACCCTGTTTTATAGTCAAAATTTCACCAAAATAATGTTAACATAATTACTGTGAAGTAGTCAAGCAGTGAGAACTCATATGACATAGCCATTACTACCTTTTCGCGTGTGCAAAATGTGATACAACTGTCCTTAAAACAGAAATTGGTAGCGAATATATGGCAAGTTTACCCTTGGATTGATTCATGTGTTCACTTTAGCTGTTCTCTAATGAAGATTTGCCGAACAAGAACTGGTGATTTATACGTATAAGGAATTATCATACAACTATTCTGAAATACCAAAATGCTGGGAATTTATCTTCCATTTTAGACCATTCCCCTGTTTAGTTTACTCTGCTCTGTACTGCAGAATTAAAAAAAGCGCAGTCTTCAGTGCCTTGTATGCTATAAACGTGCGATAGACCTATTCTGAAATCTTAAAAATGTGATCTAGCTATTCTGAAAACTTAAATTGGTGACAAAGATGCACTAGATTTAGCTTAGATTAATTCATGTGTTTCCTTTACCAGTCTCTGCAGTGAAGATTTCGCAGAACACGCATTAGGGATTATCGACATACAGAAAATTGTCACATCATTACTGTGAGTTAATCAGATCTTGAGAATTAATATAACACATCCATTGGTCTAGTTTAATGTTCATTTTGCAGAACTGCGGCAAAGATTAGCAGCGAGTGCGAGGACGTCGTCCGATGCTCGGGAAACGCTGCGGGAGTTCGCCTGTTCGGAGTTGTAGAGTGCAACCACGACCTCTTCCCTGCCAGCACCCGATCTAGCGTCGTTCGTCCCACGACGGCGAGATCCAGTTCCCCTGTGGCCTCTTCCTTCGGCCTTGGTTGACAAAAAGCAGTAAGAAATCCTCACATTTCCAAATTTCTTTGCTACAATTCAATTACCTCTTCTCACCGTGCAAATTTAAGAAACTCAACAACACATTCTGAAGTGTTGTTTGTTGATCAACTGGTTTAATCAGTGCTGGCTTTGCGAGACTGTTGTCGTGTGAAATTTTCAGAAGGAAAAAATGCCTGTAGATATTGCTCTTCAATCATATGACAATAAACATCAATCTTCTCTTTTCTATGCTGAATGGTCATTGCTGCTTGATTTAGTGCGTTGCTGTGCAGTAAATATCAAGGCTTAATTAGTATAAGACTAATAACAATGGAAGATCTAGAAGTTTCTATCTCTGAACTTGCAGAGTTCTCCGAGCTTAGGATAGCAAGACATTGTCGAGGTTCACAAAGAGTAAAAGGCGACCTTACATGAGCATAACAATAGCAGTACAAATGCCAAAAGAATTTGGCACACAAGTACATAGTTACCACAACAATATTAGTACATCATAAATGATTGCTACGTCATAAAACTCAGCGTCTAAGTTCCCCTCTCAGAACACACACAGTTATATTATCCAGCATATCACTTCAGGATGAACACACACAGGTTTGCTCAGTGTTATCCATCGGTTAGGGGCATGCATCCTTCTATTCTGTATCTTGATATACAGAAAGAAATACTATGTATTGTTTACTCTTACTGAATTGATAATGAGGTCTTAGCTGTAATGTTAATATCCGTGAAATCAATATCTAAGGTTGCTATTCTTAAGATTTAGTCGTTTCGTACTCCTAATTTTGCACTGGGATTTAATGAACATGAATGCAGAAAAGGTTAACATGCCTTGAACATCTTTATTTACTGAACAGAAATAGACAATTCAGTGTGAAAATTTGGATTTTGGAACACGCCTATGCTTGATAGGATTTGTGTATCTCACCCTTCCAATGAAATGAACTGTATGGCATCTAAATTTCGACCCTCCGCCGCTAGATCATTTGCTGTGAAGAACTCTCCAGTAAGCGATTGAAGTGTACACTGGATATTGGACTTCCAATTGCGTGATCCATATTGGTTGACTGAACACATAATTACCTTTTTTATGTCCTGCAAATATGTGGTGTTTTGCAGATTTATGTTAACACAAGCTCACACCATATATTTTCTATGTACCTCTGTATCCCAATGGAAAATGCATTCTACAGAGCACTGTAACTTGGCAGTGCTTATCTTTTCCTGATTGACACATGCATTTCTTGAGATGGACCAAAGCAGAACCTTGATTCCGTATAGTTTGCTTGCATTCAGCTAACTTAATAGCAGCGAACTATCAAATGATTTCTGAACAATAGTTATTTGATATAATTTTTGTTTTCTATCACCAATAATGGTTGCTCCTCCGATGCATGTAGGCTATATCATCATTCAAGGAGATTGTGGCAAAATGAAGTGCGATGCTAGAAACTTTCTCGTGATGCAAAAAACTCTGAATCGTGGCATTGTGTAGTGAAAATATGAAGAGGCTGGTACCATTATTAGTTTTTTACTGACCAGAAAATTGTACTACCTCCGTAAACTAATATAAGAGCGTTTAGAATACTAAAGTAGTAATCTAAACACTCTTATATTAGTTTACAGAGGGAGTACTATGTATCTTCTAGGATTGTTCTTGATGCATATTTTGCTCAAGTTAAGTCTTTATACCATATGAATGGTTCTGCACACTCTCGCTGCCATATCACTAAAATTATTTTTCCGTGTAAATCATTGGTCACACTTTTCTCATAATTCTACTCAGGTCAAAATGTCGTAGAAATTGTGTTTTCTGGTGTTTACGAGCAAGGATGTCAGCATTGTGGGTTGGGGCATGGTTGGGCTTTGTCTTGGCGGAGTGGCTATATACTTTAGAGTTGTGTTGAGGGATTTTTTTGCATTAGCAATTAATAACTCAAGTATATTTTTAAAGATGTTTCTTGCTTGGTGCTCTTCTTTGGTTTCTGATCAGTTTGTGCCTGTTGTGTAGTGTGTAGGCTATGTTCTATTGGTTTGGACTGCCTTGAATTGTTTGTTATCGGATAGAAAATGCAACTCAGTACTCCATTATGTGTCACAACAGGTTTGGTATAGACGTTTCAGGCTGACTCCTTACTTTTGCTTGCTCGAAGTTTAAGGTGCATGCCACTTAATTTTCTTCACGGGAGGAGGGTTGGCCAGAAGTAGGTGAGGTACAAAAGTAGGCTCCATCCCTGTTACATCTGTTCAGACTACTGAATTTGGTTCCCTTACTCATTTCAGTTTCACTTGGTGTATGTGAAGCAATGCAATTTACTTCCATTGCTGCCATCTTGCTTTTCGTGAGTTAATTCTGTACAATTAGTCAACATTGTAGACGGTGGCCTGATAGAGCGTTTTCTGTAATGCATGGTTAAATAGCTTTTAGGTTGATTTGATAAGACAACTTTTTCTAATGTCAGGCTTAGTTTACTTTTTGTAAGAGTAGGTTTGAACCATGTAAATATGCTTTAACAACTGAAATTTTGACACATGACATGTTTTTATTTGTTATATTTTAAGCTTGAAACTCAAATCTCAGCTATTCCCTAAATATTTAAATACTGAACCTTTTGTTTTCTACACTGCCATGGTCTCCGTGGTATTATTTTGATAGCCTCACAACCACTAATTGCTATTATATGAAATGATAAATTAATGTGGGCAGTCATGACTATTTTATACATCGATGGTCTAAACTAGAAATGTTTGACTGCGCGTTACACATCAAGGAGGGGGTATTCATGTGTGTGGTCTGCAGTGGTATATCAGTTAAAGATGTGCTAATTTTGTTGTTAATGCTTTGACATGCTATGAAAGTTTTCTGTATGGCAAAGGACGTGTTCCTTACTTTCTCCTGTGTATTTATTTCAGAAGTTCTTCGAGCATTTGTTTTTAACTTGTAGCTTATATTGACAGCCATGGTTGTGTGCCTTGGTAGATTGAAGTAGTGGCATGTAACTGATTTCACATTCTTCTATGAATAATACCCGGACTGCTCTGTGCTAGATACATCCGCTTGAGTGACAATTAGTTCCGGACGGAGGGAGTATGTTTTTTGAAGACTGCTCTGTCTTTTTTCCTTCTAGTTACTGGCCATAAGCCCTTAGCTAATGCCAACTCTGCTGTAACATGCCTATTGACCACCAGAAACCACTTTGTTTTCTGTGTATGCTGGCCATTTCAGTGTACTTGTTTGATATGCTGCCAACAACTTTTCCCTTTCTTCTTTCTTACTCCCTCGGTCCCATAATGTAGTGCACATTGGTTTTCCTGAAAGTCAAGCTTCAAAAACATTGACCAAATTATTGAGAAAAATCTAATATGTTTCATGAAAATATATATCAAATATATACACATGAAAATATATTTCATGATGAATCAATTGCTTTTGATTTCGTATTTTGGATGTTGATAATTTGTTTCTGTATATTTGGTCAAAGTTTACAAGGTTTGACTTAAAAAAAATCTAATATGTACTATATTTTGGGACAGAGGGAGTGCTATTTAGTTATTTCCTCGAGCAAATCGATGCTTATTTATGCTAATGCATATGTTGTTTTAGTTCTAGTTGTGTGCATGGCATATTGTTTTTCTAGAAGATGCAGTTCTGAATTTTCTCATGGGTCTATGAATCTATTATTGCATGAACTGGTGATATGCGGTCAAGTTGACTGACACCATTTGGCATTTCTAGTGCTTGAGTTGACAAATTCGATGTAATCAAATAGTGTCCCTAGAACTTAAAAAGTCATCTATTTATCTAGTGTAAGTGTTGTCCTTTCCTTTTTATGTGCCGGAATTCTTCTACATTCTGAGCATCAACACACTTTTAGATAGTACACTGGCACTGCTGCACTGGTGATTCTATCTTCTTTAATACTCCCTCTCTTCACTTTTATAAGACGTTTTAGACAGTTTGGACAGCACCCAAAACAGTCCAATGCCAGCTCTGAAACGTCTTATAAAAAAGAACGGAGGGAGTATGTGATTTATGCTTCTGAAAGTGTCCACTAGGTTTTATTGCTTGATGAATTAAGTGTTGTTTTTTGAGGAATTGACTGTTGTATTTGCTTATAGGTGCAATATTTTGTATCAAATTTACCTTTAACAATCTGTTACTAACCTTGGTTTTCCTTTGTCTCTGTCCCTTTTTTCGTCCCCTCCAATGATGGTGCCTGGACTATGACCTCTGCCTTTTCATGTTTGATTTTCCTCTGCTGCTGCTAGGTATTGTTTTGGCTTTTGTTTATACAGGGTGCATACTCACATAATGCTCCTTGCTCTGAAACATTTAGTTTGACGGCCATATTCTGTTTGTACATGCAATTATTTCTAATATGTAAGCATATTTGTAGGATCATACAGTGGCAGACTACGCACTCTCTATAGTTAGTATATTTACTTACAGTCTTGGATACACTAAATGAGAACAAAGTTTGGATGTGTCATTGTCTGCACTCATATAGTTTCCTGATGAATATGACGGAGCTACATCTCTTTGACTGAAGAAAATGAGGACCAAGCTCTCAAGACAGTTTTGTGTCTTCCACAGCAGGGCAATTGCCTGAAAGAACCATAACGTCAGTCCATGCATTCAGTTGTCTGTGCAGCAGCCTGCCAGCTGTCATTTGATTTGTAATAACATTAATGTGCTCATGTAGGTTACACATGTACTAAGAACTGGTTGACTATGTATGACCATCAGGTGAACTAATATTTCCTATTATTTGTTCATTTCAGCCGTTTCACTTTCGTTTGTTACATGTATGTACAGGTACAATGTCATTGTCATATTAATACTATCGACGTGTGTTTGGTTCGCTCTCCGGTAACGTATTCGTTCTGGTAAAGAGAAGCACCGGTTTCCAATGTTTTCTCACTGAATACATGTTTTGTTTCCAATGTTTTCTCACCGAATACATGTTTTGTTTGGTTGAGCGTCCAACCTCCGTTTTCCTAATCAGCTTCGGTCCGGCTGTTTTCGGTTTTGCGAAGCCACGCGTCGTATGTGTCTACCATGTGCCATGTACATTTGTGCACGTCGTAAAACCTCGATAGAAGCAAAGAACTTTGCCAAAAAAGAAAAAGAAAAATCACATATATTCATTACCCAAGGTGGCTGAATATCGACAGAAATAACCCCGCTAGCGCAGTGTATAGTAAAATGTGTCAACCCACTTCTCCTTTGTCGTCCACGGAAATCATACTTATCTGAACTTAGTTGCATTTAAAAAAAAAGGGGTAAACAGGCGCTCCACCTTTTGCATACCATTTCAGTCTGAAACTTATGCACATACGAAGCGGTTTCTGGATGGCTAGCTCCACTAAAGAATATGCCCTGTTAAGATTTAGTTGGTGGTTCACCTGCAAAAAAACAGAAGGATTTAGTTGGCGGTTTCCCTAAAAATACAATTTAGTTAGTGGTTCTCATAATCAGCAAATTCATTTTGTTGCAATGATGCTTTCTTTCCCTTTTATTGTGCACAATAGGTAGACGTAAGTCGCCTGAATTTATAATATGGGCCAGTCGAATTTCAAGTGAAGGAATTAATAGCCGGAGAGAAGGAAAGAAGGAAGGAGCTCCCCGGAGGAAAGTAAGGAGCTCGCCGAAGAAGTCTCTGGGTCTATCTTAGGAACTGGCGGTCCATGGGGGCGGTCAGGGAAGAAGCCGTCGGGAGGTTGAAGAAATGATTCGGCTGTTCATTTTGTATTGGATGCTAGGAAAGAATCCACTGGGTTAGTTTAAGGTTTTAGTCGACTTACACCTAGCCACTTCCTTTATTGTGTTTCTGTGTCACTCTGCCTTTTTTCTCAGCAACGGACCTCCCATCAATTTTCACTAAGGGCGTGTTTGGTTGCCCGCATGCAGCCCAACCCGGCCCGCGCGGGATGTGCGCGGCCTGTTTGGTTGCCTGGGCTGCATGCGGTTTGAGGCCCGCACGGACCTTAAAGCAGCCCGCAGCCTGGCCCGGCGGAAGCTGCCGAATCGGCAGTTTCTCCCGAGCCTGGCCGGGCGCGGCCACGCGCACGAGGCAGTTGCACGCCTCGGGCAGCGCGGGAGACGGAGGCGACGTCTCGTTACTCGCCCCCACTCTCCTGTCACCGCCCAGACGCACTGTTCCCACCGCTCCCTCTCTCTCCCTCACCGCCCCTCCCTCTCCTCTTCTTCGATGGCTCCGCCACGCCCACCGCCGCGTCGCCCTCTGACCGCCGTCGACCAGCGCATCGCCAGCATCCAGGAGCGCTGGCTGGCCGGACTCCAGAACTCGGGCCGCGACCTGGCGTCGGCGCTGCGAACACCGTCCCCCATCTGCTGCCGGCCACCACGAGCGCCGGCCAATGCAGTGCCGGCCGCTCCTGCTCCGCCGCCGATTTCGGACCACGTGGTCCTGGGCTCGGCGCCGGCGCCGTCGACAGAGCCGCCCCTTCTTGGGACACCATTGGGCACGGGAGTTTTCTTGACCCCCGTCCAAGGGTTTTCTCCTGTCGGCGGGCCGTCCTTCTCGACCTCCGGCGTGGCGTTCAGCACAGGGCCGATGCTGCAGGCCGTCGCCGAGGCCGGCTCCTCCTCTGCTCCACCACCTCTCTCCTTCCCGTCGGGGTTTTCACGCCGGCCTCGGTTCGCCGCGGCTGCGCGTGCTCCGGTGAGTCAAACCCCCTCAATGCTTGCTCCTAGATGTAGATTAGGGGTTAATTTCTTAGGCATGTGCTAGTAGTTAGTGGATTCGATCCCAATCGAATCCAATCGGGCTGATCTGTTCTTGTTTTGTACAGTGTGTGTGCTAGGATAATTTTCTTGTGCTACGGCTTGTGTGTCCTAAGATTTGTGTGCATGCTAGTAGCTGTGTTCATGCTAAAATCATGTTCATGTTGACTGATGAATGTTATACTGATGGCATGTTCATGTTGACTGATGAATGCTAGAATCATGTTGACTGATGGCATGTTCATGTTTCATGTTGCTAACATGCATGCTGAAGCTAGGGTTTGTGCCATCAGTGGACTTGCCCAATTGAATGTTATACGTGCATGTAGTAGGACCATTTTAGGATGGTGCCAAATCTGCATGGCTGCACATGGGTGCTATTGGCACTTCCTGTTGCTATTTTTAGATGTTTCCATGTTTAGGATAGTGCAGTGATGAGTGCCAGTTGCAGCAAAGAAGATGCCACTGATCAGTGGACTTGCCCAACAGCAAGTCAACTGATCAGTGGCATTTGCCCAACAACAAGTGTCATTGATAAGTGGCATTTTCCCATAGGCAAATGCCACTTATCAATGGCACTTGCTGTTGGGCAAAATGCCACTTATCAATGGCACTTGCTATTGGGCAAGTCCACCGATCAGTGTCATTGATCAGTGCCATTTGCCTAACAGCAAGTGCCATTGATAAGTGGCATATGCTCAAAGAGTTTGTGCACTGATCAGTGGCATTTGCTCTTGGGCAAATGTCTTTGATCAGTGCCATTTTGCAAAGAGTTTGTGCACTAATACTTGTCATCTTAACTGAAAAGATATTGAAGACTGACTGGGATGTGGCGGGAGGAGGAGCTCAGGTGGTGGCCGGAGCTGAGCGCGCCGAGGATTTCATCCCCACGAACAGGTGGCTCAGGACGGTGGACCTGCCTGGCAGGATCGCCTTCATGAGCGTGCCTCGTTCAAGAGGACGATCTCCGAGGCAGGGCCACGAGGAGGGGGCCAGGGAGCCGCTGCGCTTCTACCAGCAGATCAAGGACAACGAGGACCTCGCCATGCTCGTCGTCCCTCCCAAGTTCATGGAGGTGATGAACACCTGGCTGGTCATCAAGCGGCTCCCGCGCGTGGTCAGGCTGTCGGCGAACAAGCGGTGCGTGTTCTGGGTGCAGGTCCAGAACTTCGAGGGGCACATGATGCTTGGTCGGGGCTGGAACTACTTCTGCCGCCGCCACCGGATCGTCCCCGGCGACCTCGTCGTTGTGCGCATCTCAGGACTCGGACTGAAGGTTTAGATCTACAACCACGACTCCTCGATCATGTGCAGGTTTCGTTGCAGCAGGCACAACTGCCATGGTGACATCGAGCAGGCTATGTAGTTAAGTTAAGTAAGGTGTTAGTGGAGAACTTTTATGGTGTGTGGCGAGACTTGTGCTGGGAACTTGTTCATATTTTAGCCAGGAGCAGCACCCTGGCACGGAGGAGGGAAGGAGGATGCCCCTGCTGTTAATCTAGACTTATGCTATGTAGTTAAGTAGTTTGCTGTCATTTCCTTGCTTGCTGTGTTAAGTTTGCTATCATTACATTGCTTGCTTTGTTTGATCTTGCTATTGTGTTGTTGCTGTTGTGTTGATCATGTGTGGTGGTAAGGCCACCACATTTGAATGGGGTGAGCAGAACACAAACGCTGTTTGCAACCAAACAGCTGAAGTTTGCATCTGCTCACACCCTAAGCACAAAAACGGCAACCAAACAGCAAGGGGGTAAGTGCCTCTCCACGCGATGCAGGCAACCAAACATGTTGCATCTGCTGCATATGAGGCTGCATTTCATCAACCAGGCTGGCTGGAGATGGACATGCAATGCAACTACTGTTGCAAACTGCAACCAAACACGCCCTAAAGAATCTGCCAAAGTCTACACAGTACCAACAAACAGTAGAGAAAGAAACAAGTTTACTAAAAATCAGTCGTCTATTTTCGTTTTCAATTTGGCTTCAGGTCGTTTTTCCAGTCGTCCGATTTTGTTCTAAGATCCATGTTGGTCTGGTGATCTATTCGGGCCCGCTTTGTCTCAATTTTCTTTTGAATACAGTACAGATGCAAGCACTTTGTCTCAATTGGTCTCAATGGATCTCGTTATTTTCGCACCCGATACGCTCTGTTTTTTCGAGGTCGCTTGGAGGCTCCGATCTCTTCAAATCCACGCAGGAGGCGACGAGCTCCGGGCGACGGCGGCCTCCTGTTCTTCTCTCCATTTGCTACCCCTCTCCTCCAGCATGTGCTTCCCTTCCATGGCGCCTTCTCTCTCTCTCCCCCCCTCCCATGGGGCCCCTCTCTCCCTTCTTCCTATGGCGCCTCATACCTCTGTATTTTGGTGTCTGTCCCTCTCTTTAGAACCATAGAACGCAAGCATGTCTCGAATCCTAATTCTGTCTATCTTTTTCTAGGTTAATTCGGGTTCAATTTTGCAGAACTGCAGCAATAAGTCCTACCTAATCCATTTCTACTGTTACAGGTTGATTGGAGTTCAGTTTTGCAAGTCTGCGGCAGTCAATTAAAAAAAAGGTGACACCAATGCTATGTGATGTGACATTTTGTGCTACCATATACTCAATTTTTTTAATGTGGAAGTTATGTTATCTTGTAAAGATAGTATAATACATATACTAGGTACTAGATGTTTTGTTTTGATTCATGGTGTCCATGAATGTTGTAGTCTTGTGTGACATTCTGCACATATGAAATCTACAGCAATTTGGTATAAGCAGTACCCTGAATCACATAATGTGAGGTGTTCCCTCTTATTTTATTATCTCCCTATACCTTTCCCAAGTTTTTTTGGTCATAAGTCCTTGTTTCTCGGTCATTAAGCTTGTAAGTGAATGTGCATGTCAGTGTTTGTTGCTTTCTTAGACCAATTTTTTCAATAATCAGAAAGTTTAATTTGCAGCTTTATATAGCTTAAGTTGTAGTCTAATACATCCCATCTTTTTTTGGTATCTACCGTTTTCTTCAGTATTTTGTCTTTCACTTTAGCGTATCACTTTATTTTACATTCTCTCACTCTTAAGTCTATGCTTCTTCTTCCTTCAGTCTCCAAGTCGTCTTTTCTAAGTTATCGGTCCTTAGTTATCTTCATTCCTTAGTCTTCTTGGTATTCTTCTCAGCCTTCTCATTCTTCATTCACCACTCATCAGTCTCCATGTTTTATTATTTCGTAGTGCTTTTAGTCATCAACCTCCATGTAATCTCTATTTTCAGCCTTAGTAGTTGTCAATATCATCATGTATCAGTCATCCTCATTGTTTCATTCTTCAGTTATCATTTAAAATTAATTTGCCTTGCTATTTATTTTCCAGTTTCCATATCATTCTTCATCTATCAGTCCAGTTAATTATTCTCCATGTTGATTTCAGATTTCAATGATTACTCTTCATTTTTTCAGTTTGTCCATGATAATTTTGGCGAGGACGCGTCGGAGGTTGGGCTGCTGGAGCAGGAAGCTGCTTCTCATGCATAGTAAGTAGTGTCTCATGGCTGCTTAGTTAGTGATTTCTTAGTACTCCTTTCTTAGTTAGTGATTGCTTAGTCCTCATTTCTTGTCTCATGGCTGCACACATCTTCTAGTTTACGCAAACTTATCCAAATAATCCAATCAACCCAGTCACTATTAGCTCTACGAATCTGTCCCTAATATGACAGGTTGGCTGTGGCATCTATCATATTATTATATATGGTTACTTGTATCCAGTGGCGGTGCCAGAAATCCAATCATGTGTGGTCAACTAAATGTTGTGTAGTCAGATGAACGCATTTATAAGATTTTTTGGCATGATTTTTACTTGATTTGTTATGTTAATGCAAAACGCGGTGTAGTCAACTGACTACCTAGCTGAAGTGTGGCTTCGCCACTACTTGTATCATGTTGGTACTATAGCAAATAGCAAATCTTGGATCTTCCACTAGTATATCTAAGCACAACTGCACAAGCCAAGATGAACAAGATAGGAGGTAGTGTCTACGAGTAACTAGAGAGTGACCACTAGTATATCAGTCTTGAGGTCAAGTCATTAGTTTTTTTCCTTATTAGTGTGTCTTCAACAATTTTGTCTTCACAATGTTGGCTTAGTTATATGGTTACTCACTCTGTCATTGGTCTTCAACAGTCTTGTATTCCATCATTTCTTCGCTATTCAGTTTTGAGTTAAATTTTCAGTCCTTCACTCATTGATATCATCTCAACATATAAGTATCTACTCATTTTCTTCGATTTTTTAGCACCAGTCTTGAAGTTAAGTCATTAGTATTTTTCCTTATTAGTATGTCTTCAACAGTTTTGTCTGCACAATGTAGGCTTAGTTATGTGGCTACACACTCTGTCATTAGTCTTCATTTTTTGCAATAAGTCTCTACTCATTTTCTTAGTTTTGGCATCAGTATTGAAGTTCAGTCATTAGTTTTTCCTTATTAGCGTGTCCTCTATAGTTTTGTCTTCAGAATGTAGGCTTAGTTATGAGGTTTTGGTTCAGGCTTCGGTCATTTTAACCCAGGAGTGGGCACCGTCTGCATCAGTATTCTTAGTTAGGCATGTTTCAAAAGTTTTGTCTGGTTTTAGACCGACCTTTCTGGTTTTTCACCATGCGCGCAACAAGGAATGCATGCAATAGGATGATGGTTATCATCGGTGTCATCTAAAGAGAAGCTTTGAGGTCAATAAGGGTGGTGCTAGTTGTACTTGGCCATTGTGTTTTCACCATATGTAACCATATCCCCCTTAGTTTGTACTACTCTTATTTTGATGTTGTTTGACACCTTATTCACACTTTTCTTAAGTGAATGATATATTTCATGCGCCTGTACGCACCTCTGTGGCTTGTAGCCACTCAAACCTCTTTTCAAAATAGTATCAACTATGAGTATGGGTGGCCAGTTATCAGCGTTTCTCTTTGTGTGCGTGCGTCTTTTTTGTGCTTTTCCTGCTTCCTGATGTTACAGTGATGTTTATCAAAATATCGGAAGGAGGTTTGATCCTTTATCCCCTATGTATTATCTCCCTCAGTGTTTCTATTTGCTATTACACATCATAGTTGATTTTGAAAACAACCTCTCATCCTTTTCAATGTTCTTTCTTTGGAAGAGATCATTAAACTTTTCCAATGGAAGAACAAGGGACTAAAGTTTTGCTGATGAATTTATTTTTTTGTCTTAGATTTATTTATTTTTGCATTCTTTTTGTATACACTAAGTCCCCCTTTTTTCTCTACTACATTTTGTATATACTAAGCAAAATCAAATATGTACCATGCATAGGTGCGGTAGAAAATTGCGTAGATGGGTCAGTTTTTCAGTCAACAAACATAAAAAAATGCAGCTGCCTCTAACACCCAAGAGGACTTCTTTTTGGAGTGGCCCAAGGACATTGGATGGGGGTAGTCCAGCCATGCGGTAAGGTGGGGGTGCGATTTGTGAGAGCAACTAGTTGACGAGCGCACCTTTGGGAGCCTGCCAACACTCACTTGGGGGTGGGCTGAGAGTGTGCCAAGTTGTGTGCTCTCAGCCGCCGCCACGTGTCACGCTCTAGGTGCTCCCTCGTGATTTTTTTAAACTTCTCGCACGCGTTTTCGGCTTTTAGACGGGTTTCCCCCTTATTTTCGGCCTTTTGGTTTTCCACCGGTCTTTCTTAGCTTTTTGACAAAATAAATTCAAACTTTTTTTATTTTTGCGTGATAATACGTGTTTTTTTCTTCCACGAGAGGCATGGTTTTGCTTCGGCGAGAAGCACGAATTTGCTTTCGCAAGAGGCACGGCCGTGCCTCTCGGAAACGAAAAAAATGTTTTTTTTCTTCTGCCAGAGGCACGGTTTTGCTTCCACGAGTGGCATGGCCGTGCCTCTCAGAAACAGAAAAATTGCATTTTTTTCTCCTTCCGTGAGAGGCATGGCCGTGCTTCTTAAGTATTTCAAAGGCTTCTACGCAATCATCATAAAAGACAAATGGAAGATCTTTTTGAAGGAGATTAGTTAGCAGCATAGAAATCTTAGAGAAATTTTTAATGAATCTTCTATAGAAACCAACATGACCAGGAAACCTCTTATACCTTTAATATCTTTAGGACATGGCATTTTGTCAATTGCAACAACTTTAGCTGTATCTACCTCAATACCTTGTTCAGAAATTTTATGCCCAAGTACTATACCTTCATTCACCATAAAGTGGCACTTCTCCCAATTCAAGACAAGATTAGTTTCTTCACATCTCTACAAAGCTCGATCAAGGTTGCTTAAGTAATTATCAAAAGAAGTCCCATGAATGGAAAAATCATCCATGAATACCTCAACAATCTTTTCACAAAAATCATAGTCATACATCTTTGAAAGATAGCAGGTGCATTACATAAACCAAAAGGCATACATCTATAAGCATAAGTTCCAAAAGAACGAGTACAAGTAGTTTTCTCTTGATCTTCTTTTGACACATGCATTTGAGAAAACCAGAATATCCATCAAGAAAACAAAAGTGTGTATGCTTAGATAATATTTCTAACATTTGATTAATAAAAGGCAAGTGGTAATGATCTTTTCTAGTAGCTTTGTTTAATTACCTGAAATAAATTACCATCCTATAACCAGTTACAACTCTTTGTGGGATAAGTTCATTTTTATCATTAGAAACGATGGTTATACCTCCTTTCTTAGGAACACAATGAACATGAGTTAACCATCTACTATCAGCAATATGATAAATTATACCTGCCTCTAGAAGCTTTAATATTTCAGTTCTTACCACATCCTTCATCTTAGGATTCAGACGACATTGGTGATCAACGACGGGTTTAACATCAGGCTCCATATTAATCTTGTGCCGACATAAAGTGGCACTAATTAATGCCCTTAAGATCATCAAAAGTATATCCAATAGCAGCACGATGCTTCCTCAGAGTTTGAAGTAATATCTTTTCTTCATGCTCTGAAAGGTTAGCACCAAGAATAACATGATATCTTCTTCTCATCAAGATAAGTATATTTTAGTGTATCAGGTAGTTTCTTTAATTCAAACACAAGATCACTCCTAGGTGAGAGAGGAACTCCAAGAGTTTCAACAGGTAAATTATGTTTAAGGATAGGTGCTTGTTTAAAGAATATCTCATCTATTTAATTTCTTTCATTTTTATGCATATCAATTTCATGGTCTAGCAAATATTGTTCTAATGGATCAGTAGGAGGTACGGCCATAGAAGCAAGACCAATAATTTCATCTTTACTAGATAATTCCTTCTCATGTGGTTGTCTACTATACTTAGAGAAATTAAACTCATGAGATACATCACCAAACTTAACTCTAACCTTTTCTTTAACACAATCAATTTCAACATTAACGGTATTTAAGAAAGCTAGGCCTACCAAATATAATGGGACGAGAATTATCTTGCTGTGAACCAAGTACTAAGAAATGAGTAGGGTATTTGATCTTACCACACAAGACTTCAACGTCTCGAACAATCCCAACCCGTGAAATAGTATCTCTATTTGCAAGCTTATAATAGTAACATGAATGTCTTCAATCTCAGCAGGTGCAATATCATCCATAATTTCTTGATATAAAGTAAATGGAATAGCACTCACGCTAGCACCCATATCACACAAACAATGATAGCAATGATCTCCAATTTTAACAGAAACAACAGGCATTCCAACTACTGGCTTATTATTATGTAGCATATCTCGCTCCTTTCTAGCAGGTTTAGCAATTCTAGTAGCTTCATCATAGAAGTAAATAACATGCCCATCAATATTATCAACCAAGAGATCCTTTACCATAGCAATATTAGGTTCCACACATATTTTTTCATAGGGTTTAGGTGTTCTAATATTAATTTTATTAACCATATTTGTAGCTTTAGCATGTTCCTTAATTAATCCTAACAGGAAAAGGTGGTTTCTCAATATAAGCAACACTAGACAACTGGATCAACAATATAAATAATCGTTGCATCTTTAACTATAACAGGTTCCTCTAACAATTCTTCAAATAGGTGGATGATATTTAAACCACTTCTCCTTAGGGAGATCAACATGAGTAGCAAATGATTCACAAAAGGAAGCTACTATCTCAGAGTCAAGTCCATATTTAGTATTAGTACTAAACTTCTGAAAAGCATCAGTTTCCATAAAAAAATTAGCACAATCAAACTCAAGTTTTATACCCGACTCTTCACCTTTGTCAAGTTCCAAATCTTCAAAGTTGCGTTTAATTCTTTCCAGAAGACCCCATTTTAACTCAATAGTTTTCTTCATAAAGGAACCAACAGAAGAAGAATCGAGTACAGATTGATCATTATGAGAAAGCCAATCATAAATTTTTGTATAATAATTTCTCTTGAGAGCTCATGATTGGGGCATGTATACATCATGTATTTAAGCCTCCCCAAGCTTGAGCGATACTTTCCCCTTTTATGAGGCAAAAAATTATATATATATATATAATTCCGATCACGATGAACCAGGTGCATAGGATAAAACTTTTGATGAAATTCCAATTTTAGCCGGTTCCAATCCCATGTTCCAATATCTTCCAATAGCCTATACCATGTCAATGCATTTCCCTCCAAAGATAAAGGGAATACTTTCTTCTTAACTCCATCGTCGGATAAACTGCAAGCTTAAACAATCCACAAATTTCATTCACATAGATTAAGTGCATATCAGGATGTATTGTTCCATCTCCTGCATAAGGATTAGCTAGCAGTTTCTCTAACATACCTGAGGGAATCTCATAATAAATATTTTCAGTAGGTTGAGGAGCAACTCTTATTGCTTCCGGTCGAGGTGAAGATACCCTGACCAAACCCTTCAACAGATTATTTTCCATTGTAACAAGTGACAGAAAATTTTAGCACGTAATATAAATGTTCCCTTACCAAATTTCACTTACCAAAGGTGCTGCACTCCCTGGCAATGGCGTCAGAAAAGAGTCTTGATGACCCACACGTATAGGGGGTCAATCGTAGTCCTTCCGATAAGTAAGAGTGTCGAACCCTATGAGGAGCAGAAGAAATTGACAAGCAGTTTTCAGCTAGGTATTCTCTGCAAGTGCTTTAAGTAGAAGTGATAGATAGTTTTGTAGCAAGATAATTCATAACAAGTAACAAGTAGCAATAGTAACAAAGGTTCAGCAAGGTGGCCCAATACTTTTTATAGAAAAGGACAAGCCTAAAAGTTCTCTTATATAAAGCAAAGCGTTCTCGAGGACACATGGGAATTGTTGTCTAGTCACTTTCATCATATTTAGTTGATTTATGGTTGTTACTTTAATAATTTGATATGTGGGCGGACCAGTGCTTGGTTGCTATTCTTACTTGAACAAGCAAACCACTTATGATTACCCCCTCTCTCAAGCATCTACAACTACGAAAGAATAATTAAGATAAATCTAACCATAGCATGGAACATATGGATCCAAATGAGCCCCTTCCGGAATAACACATGAACTAGGGTTTAAGCTTATGTCACTCTAGCAACCCATCATCTACTTATTACTCAATAATGCCTTCCCTTGGGCCCAAGTATGGTGAAGTGTCATGTAGCCGACGTTCACATGACACCACTAAACGAAGCAACAACATACATATCATCAAAATATCGAACGAACTCCAACTTCACATGATTACTTATAACAAGACTTCTATGATGTCCCCAAGAACAAAATTAATTACTCGCAAATCATAATGTTCAAGTTCAGAGGGGTATCAAATATGCTTAAGGATTTGAACATTTAATCTTCCACCAAATAAAGCAACTAGCATCGACTACAAGGTGCAATCGACACTACTAGATACCCACAAGTACCAATCTGAGGTTTTGAGACAAAAATTGAATACAAGAGTTGAACTAGGGTTTGAGATGAGATGGTGCTAGTGAAGATGTTGATAAAGGTTGGTCCTCCCACAATGAGAGGATCATTGGTGATGTCAATGGCTTCGATTTCCTCCTCCCATAGGGAAGTATCCCTGGCGGAATCATTCTGCCAGAGAGCAAAAGTTCTCTTGCCCAGGTTCCGCCTTGAAACGACAGCGCTTCATCCCAAAAGTATTCCTCTTATATTTTTGTAGGTCAAAACCCCTTATATAGTAGAAGATGGGCACTGGAGGCCAGCTGTGGGCCCCACTCTGGTATTTCTTTATATATTCAATAAAAAAGCATAGTAAAGTTTCAGGTCATTTGGAGTTTTTTAGAATAGCTATCTTTGCTGTAGCTTTTTCAGGTCCAGAATTCCAACTGCCGATAATCTCCCTCTCCATGTAAATCTTGCAAATTAACGGAGAAAAGGCATTAGAATTGCATCAGAAGGTGGAATAATGACCAAGCATAATATAAATAACAGTAGGAAATCATGATGCAAAATGGATGTATAAGTCACCTGTAAGAAGGTGATCATAATGACAACTTACAGGTTCATTGGAAAGTTTGACAAGTTGTAGGATAGCTCGAGAGTGGGATTTGCTCCTCCGTCGATGGAGATATATTCTTAGGGCCCTCCCAGGGTGACGACATCCATCATTGTCTGTCCAGACATAGGTGACTTCGTCACAGGGATGCCGGAGCACAATAGCGTGACAGAACAAAATCAGTAACGAGCATGGTGATAACTCAGGATGATACCGATGCATCCCGGGTTTTGTGAAGTATCGCAAAGCAAAGGGGACATCACATGATAACCAAAGGTTCACTCGAATATCATTCGAGTGCTCACAGGGACCGATATGGATGTCCACGGTGCCGCTGTCGGTAATTGAATGAAGGGGTTTCGTTCATGTGTGTGAGTTACCGAACCTACGGGGTCACAAGATTAAGGCAATCACGATTTGCTGAGTGTTATTAGGATGCGAGTGATGAGAATATATTTGTGGAATTGTTTCATTAATATGGAAAATAGCCCCGAGAGGATCCAGAAGCGTTTGGGGGTCACGGGAAGGGTTTCGATGAATATCGGGTAATACTGGGTATTACCAATAAATAACAGTCGAAAATGTTTTTGGGATGTTAAAAAATATATAAAATGGTATATTTAGAAATTTTTATATTTAATTTAATATCAACGGGCCTTAAAAGGCTAAGAAGTGGAAGGCAACTTGGGCCACAAGGGCCTAAGTGGGAGGCGCCCCCCTTCTCCTATGGAAGGAGGCCGAATTGGGGAAGGGGAAGAGTCCTACTCCTCCTCCCCCTGGCCATCGCAGCAAGGAGGAATCCTTTCTCCTTGGTGGTAGCCCTCCCTCTCCCCTCTAACCTATATATACTTGAGGTTTGCTGCTCTTTTGACACACAAGTTTTGGAGCCTCCTCTAGTTCCTCTAGTTCTAGTTGGTCCTAGTTGACTAATTAGAACTAGACTAATAATTCTCTAATCATCATAATTAGAACCCCGATGTGGTTCTAATCTCCTCCTTCTAATTCTCCGGTGACGATTAGCTCTGGACGACAAAGTGTTGCCAAATCATGAGTGCTGCACGCTTGCAACCAAGTAGAGAGGTCGTGCTTTCAACCTTCGGTTCGAGGGACTATTCGTGTGCAGTTCGCGGGATCGTTCATCGATGGTTCGAGGGACCAAGTACGACTTACACCGACACGTTCCTCTTCCGCTGCAACTCAGTGATGGTAACGATCGTGATCACAACCCGTTATGCATCTTCATATTTATCTTCGGTGTGCGTAGGCACGATTTTCTTTCTCTTCTACGTTTCCCAAAAGTCTTGCATGTAGCGCTTTCTTTAAAGCCACTAAGCTAGGCATAAAGTGTTCAAATAATTGATCCACCAGGATCCCAAGGAATATCAAAGCTAATTTTAATTAACAATGATTTATAATTTAGTAATGATCGCAAAGTAACATATAAGTTGTAACAACAAAGTGTAACTCCCTTCCTATGCAATGCCATGTTATAAGAGAACAATTCACACACACAAAGTAAAGGACAATACATAGTATAAGTAGTTTTTTAATGCAATTTTATTGTATTAGAAGCATAGAGGGGTGGATATGTGGTTCCTCTCTCATAATAATCGCAAGTAGGAGCAGCAAACACATGCATATTATATCCAATATAATTATCACATTCAACGGTAAAACACAACCCATCAATATAATAATCCTTAATAAGAACAAACTTCTCTGATATAGTGTAGTTGGGAGAATTCGAAAAGATAATAGGAATATCAAGTGTGGGTGCAATAGAAACAATTTAATTTTTCACACAAGAACTATAGCAAGTTCATCACCAGAAGCATCATTCATAGTGTCATCATGGCCATAATCATACCAAGAATCAAGTTCATCAAAAAGGGATATTTCAAATGAATCCAAGGGATCATAGCAATCATCCTCTAGTAATCATGGAGGGAAAATTAAACAATGTATAAGTTAAAGAGTTACTCTTATTAGAAGGTGGGCACGCGTAGCTAATCTGCTCTTCCTCCTTTTCTTCTTCGCTGTCCTCCTCAAATTTTTCATCTAATGAGCTCATGGTTTCATCAATTTATTCTTCCATAGAATCCTAGGAAATACTAGTATCTTCCAGTGCAGTAGACATTCTCTGAATAAATTCATTAATATGAGCATTGTATTCATAATTTTCATAGCAATATTTAAGTATACCAAGATTTTCAGATTTTTAAAGAGCATCATCATACTTTTCATATTTTTCAAGAAAATAAGCAATTTCATAAGCACCGTTGAAAGCAAAAAATTTGTCTATTTTCTCCATATCATAGTAATTATTTATTCCATTAGCATAAGAAGCCAAGGTTTCATTATCATTAAATTCACATTGGAAGGGAAGGTGTGGTGCCTCCATCTTGGAACAACAAGTATAATCATACATAGGGCATATATTCCAAGCATACCAACGCAACATTTTATTTGATCCCATCAGTGTTTCCCTTTTTGAGACAATCGTTAATCCTAAAGTATTTGTGCTGATCCAAAAGTGTATTGCATTATCATGTTGAACGGGGATTTACCAGGATTATCAAAGTATTATTTAATGTTTCACACATAACCAACATCGAGGGTCCTAGGAGGTTCCCCATCTGCATGAGTGGCAAGTACAACTAATTTTTTTTGGTGTTTAGTATTCCATACCAATAACTAAAGGTAGAGAACAATTTAGAACATAAAGTAAAATCTGCTTAGAGATAAAGAAAACAAGCACACATGAGAATATTCACCCCACGCTATTGCTCCTCGACAACTGTGCCAGAAAATGTCTTGATAACCCACAAGTATAGGGGATGTTGTAGCCCTTATGATAATAAGAGTGTCAAACCCAACGTCGAGCTAAATGTAAAATTCATATTCTCTCAAGTTCTATCGACCACCGATACAACTCTGTGCACGCTAACACTCGCTTTACCTAAAACAAGAATAAGACTACTTTGCAAGTGTAATTGGATAGGTTTGCAAAATAATTAAGAATGTGTAAATAAAAGTTAGGTGTTATTTTAAATAAAGAACAATATAGTAAATAACACGAGTTTGTAAAAGTGGTGGTAGGATGTGCAAAATTTTCCTTAGGCAATTGAATATGACACGATAGTGATACTTATCATACATATGAGGGAGAGGCTTAAGCTAACACACTTTCTGTACTTAGATCACATATTCTTATGATTGGAGCACTAGCAAGAATCCGCAACTAATAAATATTCATTAAGGTAAAACACAACCATAGAATTAAGTTAAAAGTCCCCTTTGATCCCATATGCAACTTAGTCTTCTAGTCACTCCAGCAACCCACTATAAGCAAATCATTAACATAGTGCAACACCCTACAGCGGGGATCCCATATGCTTGCGCGACATGGCGGGCACCATATAGGACATCATCAAAATGACGTACAACGCATATCAACCATACCATACCACAATTAGCCCACATGACAAAAATAAACTACTCAAACATAATAGAGGTGCAACACATCATTGGATAGTAATATATAGCATAAAGGCACCATGTTCAAGTAGGGGATTACAACAGGTTGCAGGAGAGTGGACCGCTGATTATAGAGGGAGGAAGGTGATGGAGGTGTGCTGAAGACGGCGGTGTTCTTGGAGATGATTGTCATCACGGTGGTTCCCCCAGCGGTGCTTTGGCACCACCGAGAGAGAGGGGGGGAGATCTCCCCTCCTTCTTCTTCTTGCTTGGCATTCCCCCTATATGGGAGAAGGGTTCCCCTCTGGTCCTTGCCACCATGTCTCCTGGAGGGTGGGAGCCCCTCCAATATTGGATTTCTCTCTCCATTTTCTTCTCTGTTTCCCCTAGGGTTTTCTGGACGAATACCGTTTATTAAGTGGGCAGAGTTACATAACTCTGATCGGGCTAAAATTTGAACACGATTTGTTTCTCATAATTATCTTCCTTGTGTCTGAAGGAAAGCTCTAGAAGCTTCACAGTGTGCCCACAAGCCTGGCCCCCACGCCCCTAGGGGGCACCCCCTAGGCTCTTGGAGCCCACGAGGGTCATCCTACGTTGATTCTTGCGCCCAGAATCATGTGCATTCCACAAAATGATCGTAAGTTTTCATCGTGTTTGGACCTTCCTAGATATGGATTTTCTGCGAAACCAAAAACATGCAAAAAAACATGAACTGGTACTGAACACTAGATTAGTAGTTTAGTCTAGAAAAATAATATATATTGTTTCCAAAAAATATGTAAAGTGGTATGATAATAGCATGAAACAATAAAAAATTATATATATGTCGGAGATGTATCAATGGTGTTCCGAGGGATGGTTCCAGGGGTTTACTGTTTATGGAAAACATGCAATGAACATGTGTCAGGTTACAAGAACAACTGCCACGGAGGGTTTAAGAGTAGACGGGCGACATATGGTGCTCACTCCAAGGCCGTCCTCAAGGAGGCATGCAATGTTGAAGTTTGCAATGCGGATCGACACTTTGGGCTGCAGAACTTCATCATCATCGTCCAGTTCATTGTGATTGTAGTGTTGTTTTGTTGGTGTGATCGTGTGTAAGATGTAGCCGATAAGCTCACAACGTAAGGTACAAGGTAACTACACCTCTCTGCCTGTATGCAACCGAACAACATGCACTAGTATGAGCACAGCGAGTGCGAGCAACCAAACACAGTGCATAGAGTCGTTGCTACGATGCAAGGAAAGGGGATGCTAGCAACCAATCAATATGCAGATGCTGGTTTTTTGCCCGCATTAGCTCAACCAGGCTCACTTGGGACAAGTATGCAAAGTGACAAAAAATCACGCGAGCAACCAAACGCGTCATAACAAGTCGAAGTGCCATGTTGGTCAACAAAGCACCAGTTCTCGCACTTCCTGACTTCACTCAGTTGTTCGTGGTGGGAGCAGATGTATGTCAGATGGTGCGTGCGCTGCCTTGTTCTAGAAAGATCATCGAGTGGCATATCTAGGTAAAGCATTATGCCGACATACGAAAAAGAGTGGTGGGCAAACCGTCGTGAAACGGGGAAGTGTGCGATAGTAGAGGACGAATCAACTTCAAGCAAGTACAATAGGAGTATGGTGTAAACCGAGTGTAGGACGACCACCAAGCTCACGTGGTGGCAAAACATAGCAGAGCAAGAGGCGCAATGCCTGTTTCCAGACGTGGTCGCAAGGACATGAAAGTTTAAGTCGAGCTGTGTTAATTTTGAATTAGGGTGAGACTATTGAAAATAATCCGCACTTCTGTATTTGATTTTTTTTGTGAAAATCCAGATCTATTATCAAAATTCACCGAAAGTACAAAGCATCTCAAACTTAATGGAAATTACATCGAAATTCCGAGACCACTGAACGATCACTACCGCCATCGGGACGTGACGTTGTCGTGGTTCCCCTACCAGAGCTGGTTTGGCCTTGTCGATGGCAATCGGGAAGTCTTCGTGCACGTGCCTCTAAGGGCCAGTGCCCTGGAGCCGTGGTCATCGCCGTTGAACTCTTGAATAGATCCAAATCGCCACAAGGCAAAAAACCCTAACCTCACCGTCCCAAGAGGACGACAAGAATCTATGCTGGATCTCGATCGACTATGTCCAAATGGACGAACGCGAGAAGGTTTGGAGTCCGAAATACCAACTCGAAGAAGAAGCTTCGTCATCCATCTGAGGGCCGCATTTACGAGGACTAGAAAACCCTAACGTTAACTACTAACTAGAGTAGAGACATCGGAATTCCCGTCCTTGCCTCCGTCCGCTGGAGAGGCAGGCAGAGGGGACGCGAATCTACGGGCTCGCCGGCGAAGCGTGGAGGGGAGAGTTTGCCCTAGCCGCCAAGGGACGGAGAAGGAGAAACTTGGTGGCAAGATGTATTTGAGTTTGTTTAGAGTTGATGAAAAATCCAGTTTCCATCAAGTCATGGCTTGCATGCGAGATACGTTTACGCGAGAGTCAAGAACTAGGAGTAGTTCGAGTCAACTTTTTTTTGCATGGTAATGCATGTCTCATTTATATCATAAATATTAAAGTACAAATCATGGAAAGACCGACATGAAAAAACTAAAAAGATAGCAGAACATCTCTCAGGTTGATACCAACGCCCATCACCTGCCTCCGGCATCACCATAGCAGCCACCGAAGAAAAGGATGACCGATCACCTCCTCGTCCGAGCTCAACGCGACTCCATCGCTGATATGCAGCTTTGCGGACCTCCAAGGTGGCTCACCAAAAGTGAAGCCCTTGCCGTTGAACGAATTAGACCGGGGCAACACCCCGGACACATCATCAAACTCCAGATCTAGCACCCCACCACGACTAAGACACCGAAGGAGGAAACCATACCCGCCATCCACGAACCACGAACCCAGCATACGTTCCGTCTTCCAGCTGTCGTCGATGCACACCACAATCTGCATCCGCTCCTGAACTACCTCCCAAGCTCCACGCCGACGCTAGAGAAAACGCCGTCGCAACGGCGGAGCCCGTGGACATAGTCCACCACGAGAATGCCGCCATCTCTACGCCATCCTTACTTGAACATACTAGTTTCCAAATTCATCCCCAACCATAGGATTGATGGCCTCGTCAGGGAAGGATCCGAAGAATCTTTATTCAGCGCCGTGATCGTTGCCGCTGAAGCCAAGACGATGAACAACCTAAAAAACTAGACTACGAAAGAGTAAAAACGATCCATGCGCGTGGATCCGGCGACCCCCCTCACCACCGACTGTTGAACATATATGTGCATGTATCTGTTAGGATAATCTCCTACCGGCCCCGCCTCTAGTTTCCTTGTATAGATGAGGCTGAGGACTGCCCTTGTACCCATATATACGTGCACCGTGCACCGTGCACCCGATCAATATATCGAGAGTTGCTTTGCCTTCAACATGGTATCAGTTTCCCTTCCGATCCAACCCTAGCTTCTGCTCCTAGCCGCCGCCGCCGCAGCACATCGCTGCCACCGTCGCCATCTACCCGCGCCGCCGCCGCCATCTACCCGCGCCGCCACCGCATCTTCACCCCGCCGCCGCGTGCGCCTCCCCATCCCCATCCCTCTCCCTCTCCCGAGCCGCATCCTTCTCCCTCCCGAGCCGCCGCCACCACCCCTCTCCCTCCCGAGCCACCGCCACCCACCCGATCTCCCCATCTCCCAATCGCCCCTCCCACCCCAATCGCCACCTCCTACCCAGCCGCGCCGCAACCACCCTTCCTCGGTTGCCACGCCGCATCCATGGCCTCTCCCCATGCCGTCGCCTCCCTTCCCTCCAACCCCTTCGAAGGTCCGGCCCCTCCCCCGGTGGAAGTCATCCGCGATCTCGACATCTTCGCCTGCATGCCCGTCGTCCTTGACTACGCCAACTCCACCTACTACGCCTGTAAGACGTACTTCTCTCTCGTCTTCCGCGAGTACCACCTCATCGATCACGTCGATGGCTCTGTCGACTCCAACCTCATGTTCGCGGATGTCGACTGGCTGACCATCGACGCCACCATCACTCGTTGGCTGTACCAAACCATCTCCAAGGACATCTTCCACACCATCGTTTGCAACACCGATGACGCGCAGACGGTGTGGGCGAAGCTGAACGTGCTCTTCCTCGACAATGCCCTCCAGCGCCGCGTGTTTCTTCAGCAGAAATTTTTTGGCTGCCATCAGCTTGACTCGTCCATTGACGATTATTGCTGATGAACTTTGCGACCTCGGGGAGCGGGTCTCCGACGACCTCCTCCTCAGCATGCTAACCGCCGGTCTCAACGAGGAGTTCAGCAACGCGGCCTCCAACCTCACGTTCCTCCCGGACCCGACCTTTCCTCGGGTCGTGGCTTATCTTCGGTTGGAGGAGAGGAGGATGAAGATGGTGAAGTCCCGGGCCACGCACACGGCTCTCGCGGCGGGCACCTCCTGCTCCGCTCCTCCCACAGTGCTGCAGCCGCCGCGGCCTCCACCACCGCCGCTGACGTCGTACTTCCAGGCGCCACCGCCGCCCGTCTACCAGCCGCCGCCCCTGCCCCTAATCGTCGCCACGGGGGGCGCCGCGCAAGAAGCAGCAGCACGCACGATGCGGGGGGGGGGCAGCCGTAGCAGCAGCAGCTACCCCCGCCCGCTGGGCCGCCGTGACCAACCCTTGGATGGGGGTGGTCCATGCGTACACGATGCCCGTGCCGCGGGCCCCCGTCCCGGCTGGGATCTTCGGCCCCCGCCCCATTGCGCATCAGGCGCTGCTCGCCGCCCCGGGTGGCTACCCCGTCACGACACCTCCGTACGCTGCCACGGCCATGCCTGGCTACGCCGCCCCTCCGGCCGCGGCCGCCGCACTCCTGTCGGCCCCTTGGGATCCGTCTCTCCTTGCGGCGCTTCACTCCGCCCCTACACCCAACATGTACACCGGAGGCGGCGACTGGTATATGGACTCCGGGGCTACCACCCACATGACTTCCAACCCTGGTAACCTCAATTCCATATTTCCAGTTTCTACCGCATGTCGTATCACTGTTGGGGACGGGTCTTCCCTTCCCATTACTCATGTCGGGCATGGTTCCTTTCCATCTAACTCTACGCCTATTCATATGTCTAATGTCTTAGTTTCACCTGAGTTAGTCACTAATATTGTTTCCGTTCGCTCTCTTACACATGAAAATCGTATAACTGTTGAATTTGACGAAGAGGGTTTTTCTGTCAAGGACGCCCGTACCCGTGCTCCATCGATGTGACAGCCCGGGCGGCCTCTACCCGGTGAACTCCACCGCCGCTTCCACATCCGCTTCGGTCGCTCTCTCCGCCACGGTGGACCTTTGGCATGCTCTGCTGGGACATCCGAACCCAGCCACCCTTCGTCACATTCTTAGGACTTTTTCATTCACGTGTAATAAAACCGATGATCACACTTGTCATGCTTGTCGTCTCGGCAAGCACGTCCATCTTCTGTTTAGCGCGTCCTCATTAGTGGCGTCGTATCCATTTGAGTTGATTCATAGTGATTTGTGGACATCTCCTATTGCCAGTAATACAGATTTTTTTATACTATATTGTCATACTTGATGATTTTTCGCACTAAGTGTGGACCTTCCTGTTGCGGAGAAAATCCGATGCACTCTCCGTTCTCACTACATTTTACTCCTATGTCGCTACGCAGTTTGGGCGTCCCATTCATGCCTTGTAGACTGACAACGGGAAGGAGTTCGACAACGTCGGGGTTCGCACTCTCCTTGCCACACACGACACGATTTTTCGTCTCATCTGCCCATATACCTCACAACAAAATGGTTGCGCCGAACGGATCCTTCGCACCCTAAATGATTGTGTGCGCACTCTTCTCTTCCACGCTAATGTCCCGCCCCGGTTTTGGCCGGACGCTCTCTCCACCGCCTCTCTCCTCATCAACATTCGTTCGAGTCGTGCTCGTGGGAACTTTGCACCACATCATCTCCTCTTTGGTAGCCCACCTTCCTATGATGATCTTTGTGTTTTTGGGTGTCTCTATTATCCTAGCATCGCCTCCACTACTCCTCATAGACTCGCACCTCGCTCCGTGGCATGCATCTTTCTCGGATACCCACCAAACACCAAAGGTTATCGTTGCTATGATCCGGTTTCCCACCGAGTTTTCACTTCACGACACGTTTACTTTGATGAGAGGTCTTTTCCCTTTCACCAGGTACCGCCACCGGCCGACTCGCCATCGTCACCCGTGCCTATCGGTGCCCTTAGGGGAGGCCGCTCACTTGCGCTTGGGGCCCCTCCCGGCTTCAGGCCCCCTGCAGCGCGTGGGCCTCCCCTGGCTTCGGCCCCCCCGCCGCGCCTGGGCCTCGCTCTGGGTCCGCAGTGTCGGACCCGCCCCCCTGCCGGCAGCCACGGCACCTCCGACTCCCGTTGAGTCCGTAGCCCGGTCAGCGAGCGCATCCCATGTGCCTGACCTGGGCTCCTCGACGGCTTCCGCCGGCCCGGCTGCCTCCTCGCCGGCGGCCACGCTGCCCCCAACTCCCGTTGAGTCCGTAGCCCGGTCAGCGAGCGCATCCCCCGCGCCTGACCCTGGCTCCTCGACGGCTTCTTCGCCTGCCTCGTCGCCGGCCTCGTCCGCCTCATCAGCTGCGCCGCCGACCCCGCCGACCGCCCCGGACACCCGCATGGTCACTCGTGCTCGCGCCGTTATTCACCGGCCCAACACGCGTTATTCTGCGGATGAGTACCTCCTCGCTGCCTCGACGTCTGCGCCGTCACCTCTCCCGTCGTCCGCTCGAGCTGCACATCGCGATCTGCATTGGCTCGCGGCGATGCAGGAGGAGTTTGACGCGCTGGTGCGCAACCGCACCTGGCAGCTTGTCCCGAGGCCACCCCATGCCAATGTCATCTCTGGCAAGTGGGTCTTCCGGCATAAGACTCGCCCTGATGGGTCTCTCGAGCGCTATAAGGCTCGGTGGGTGGTCCGCGGGTTTCGGCAGCGCGCTGGAGTCGACTTCACCGACACATTCGCCCCGATTGTCAAACCAGGCACGATTCGCGTGGTCCTTCAGCTCGTGGTCTCTTGCGCCTGGCCGGTGCATCAGATGGATGTGTCGAATGCGTTCTTGCATGGCCATCTCTCGGAGCAGGTTTTCTGTCAGCAGTCGACCGACTTCGTCGACGCGGCTCAACCTGACCATGTGTGCCTACTCTCCCGCTCTTTGTACGGGTTGAAGCAAGCCCCTCGCGCCTGGTACCGGCGGATCGCCGGTTTTCTGCAGCAGCTCGGGTTCCGGGCTACTCGCTCCGACGCCTCGCTGTTTGTCTACCACCAGGCTCCGGCGACCGCTTACCTGCTCCTATATGTCGACGACATCATCCTGACGGCTTCCTCGTCCGAGCTCCTTCGCCATCATACTGCTCGCCTCAGCGCTGAGTTCGCCATTAAGGACCTTGGCTCGTTGCACTACTTCCTCGGCATTGAGGTGGTACGACGCGCCGATGGGTTCTTTCTTCACTAGCAGCAGTATGCACAGGACCTTCTAGAGCGGGCAGGCATGCTTAACCGCAAGCCTGTCCCCACGCCTATCGACACGAAGGCCAAGGTCTCTGCGCTCCACGGCTCACCCGCGCCAGATGCAGCGTTCTACCGCTCCATCGTCGGCGCTCTCCAATACTTGACACTCACTCGGCCGGACCTGCAGCCGTCCAGCAGGTGTGTCTCCACATGCACGCCCCTCGCGACACTCACTGGAACCTGGTGAAGCGGATTCTTCGGTACATCCGCGGCACCACGGCTCTGGGTCTTATGTTGACGGCCTCGCCCTCGACTGACCTGGTCGCCTACAGTGACGCCGATTGGGCTGCCTGCCCGGACACGTGCCGCTCGACTTCAGGCTATTTGCGTCTACCTGTAGCCCTCGCTCATATCGTGGTCGTCTAAACGACAACCCACGGTATCCCGCTCCAGTGCCGAGGCTGAGTATCGTGTTGTGGCCAATGCCGTCGCCGAGTGCTCGTGGCTCTGACAGCTTCTCTAGGAGTTGCTTCTTGATGTCCCGAAGGCCACCATTGTCTACTGTGACAATGTCTCTGCGGTCTACCTCTCCGCCAACCCCGTTCATCATCGTTGCACGAAGCACATTGAGCTCGATATTCACTTCATGCAAGAGCAGGTGGCTCTTGGGCGCGCCCGCGTTCTTCATGTTCCCACCGCTCAGCAGTTTGCCGATGTCATGATGAAGGGGTTACCGACGCCTACATTTGGGGAGTTCCGGTCTAGTCTATGCGTCACTGGTGACGTATCGACTGCGGGAGGGTGTTGAACATATATGTGCATGTATTTGTTAGGATAATCTCCTACCGGCCCCGCCTCTAGTTTCCTTGTATAGATGAGGCTGAGGGCTGCCCTTGTACCCATATATACGTGCACCGTGCACCCGATCAATATATCAAGAGTTGCATTGCCTTCAACACCGATGACCGACGTTGCCGGCGGAGGGGAGCCGCCGGAGGACGGTGCTGGAAGATTGGCCTCCTGGCGGCGGCTAGGGTTCCAAGCCGCCTGGACGGCGCTTTAGATTGCTATATAGGTTAGCTATATAGTTCGGTCCTATACTCTGTATATGTGATCAACTACGAAATACGAAATCAGAAGGAAATAAGAGCACAGGAGCGACACGTTCCGGTTGCAATAAATCGCTCCGTGTGGAATCGATCCAGCGGCATATATATCGATTGAATCGCTACGGAAGTATCGCCAGAAATAGGCCGCCGAGCTCTGCGTCAACACGTACGCCTACTCGGTTTGTGCGCACGGTGACATACATCGATCGGCAGCGCATTGACCTAATCGAAAAGAAGAATTATTCTTCCGCTGCGCTGCCTCTTCTTCTACTTCTTCGGCACGCCAAACATGGTGCAGGTGCAGCCGGACGACGTGGCCTTGATCGTTTCTTTCGCTGCTTTGTGCTGGTCGGCGTGGAGGTACTGCAGCGTCGACCCCACGGCTGATCTGCTGCCTCGGCGACCCTACAGACTGAGGACCTTGGACGCCGGCAGTGTTGATCCGGTCATCGGCCGCGACAACGAGATCGACCGCGTCATCTGCATCCTCTGCGGCCGGACCAAGAACTGTGCCGCGCTGGTCGGAGCCGCGGGAGTCGGCAAGACCGCCATCGTCGAGGGCCTCGCCAAACGGATCGCTGCCGGGACGGTACCTGACCTTCTCGTTGGAGCCCGCATCGGGGTGCTCGATGTCGGGGCGATGATCGCTGGGACCAACTTGCGCGGCATGTTCGAGCAGCGCTTGAAGGAGGCCATCAAGCAGGCCGAGGATGAAGGGGGCAAATTGATCCTCTTCATAGACGAGATGCATATGCTCATTGGCGCAGGCTATCAAAGCGGCACCACGGACGCCGCCAACATCATCAAGCCTGCGTTGGCCCGTGGTCGCCTCCGCTGCATTGGTGCTACCACCTATCAAGAGTATTACAGGTACGTTGAGCGGGATGCGGCGCTCGAGCGGCGGTTCCAAAAGGTTGAGGTCGGGGAGCCGAGCATGCGAACGACAGTTGCCATCCTGCGGGGGCTGAAGCACAAGTACCAAGAGCACCATGGCTTGAAAATTGACGAGGAGGCACTTGTTGCTGCTGTAGAGCTCGCTGCCCGTTATATTACTGGTAAGTTTGTCATATCGTCGAGAATTGATATGAATTAGTATTACTCTTGTAAATACGTGCATCTTGAAGAAAATTGTGGATTTTGTTTTGTTCCAGGTCGTAAATTTCCTGATAAAGCAATTGATCTCATGGACCAGGCATGCACTACCGTAAAGTTGCACGCCAGCAAACAAAGAGAA
Source organism: Triticum urartu (assembly GCF_003073215.2). Classification (NCBI taxonomy): domain Eukaryota; kingdom Viridiplantae; phylum Streptophyta; class Magnoliopsida; order Poales; family Poaceae; genus Triticum; species Triticum urartu. The sequence goes on from NC_053028.1 coordinate 22,865,589, forward strand.
ATAAATGCACCGGGCGAGCTAGTCGTTGGTCCAGCTGACGTCACGCAGGTCATTCCTAATCACATATTCTGAATACTTTCTATTATTTCATTATTATATGCTCTTAATTACCATTTTCTAATACTGTTTGAAGGTTGTGAGCCGATGGACTAGAATTCCTGTCACCACACTTGATCAAGGCGAGGAAAAGCTGGCCCATTTAATAGATAGATTGCATGAGCGGGTTGTTGGCCAGAATGAAGCAGTTAATTTGGTTGCGCAAGCACTGTTAAGTTCTGGGGTAGGTCTTGATAAATTTGATCAACCGATATGTTCTTTCCTCTTTTTGGGCTCGACCGGCGTTGGAAAGACAGAGCTTGCCAAAGCACTTGCCGAGAAGCTATTTAACAACGAGAAGATGTTAGTTCGCTTTGACATGTCCGAGTATGCTGATAGTGGATCGTTGTCGCATCTCATTGGAGGATCTCGAAGGTATAACTCGTACACTTTTTGCGTATGTGTTTCTTTTTGGCACTTCATCATCATGCCTCACGTCTTGGTTTCACTTACTAAAGCTATGAAGGAGAGGGACAACTCTCAGAGAAAGTCAGACGCCAACCATATAGTGTTATCCTTTTTGATGAGGTGGATAAGGCAAATTCCTCGATTATCAATGTTTTTACTCAACTCCTCGATGATGGTATGTTGATTGATGGAAAAGGACGGAATGTAGATTTCAAGAATACAATCATCATTATGACTTCAAATCTAGGATCAGAGCACCTGTCAAATGGACTGACCGGAGAAAGCACAATGGAAAATGCACGTGATCTTCTCATGAAAGAGGTCCGTATATCCCAAATTATCTCCCTTGTAATCTCATCGATGATTTTTCACAAAAAAATGCCATCAGTGAATGATAATCATATATAATACTTGTTCATGCAGGTTGAGAAATGCTTCAAGCCTAGTCTTATCAACAGACTGAGTGAAATTGCAATATTTGAACCGCTTTCACGCAACGAACTTAGGGAGATTGCAAATATCCAAATTAAGAGAATCGTTGCGATGATGGCTAATAAGGGATTTTCTTTATGTGTGACTGATGCCGCCTTGGAAGTAATTTTACCGGAATCACATGACACAGTAAGCATACCTTCTTCTATCTCCTTTTTATTTACGAGAAGCATAGCTTCTTATCACAATCACCACAAGATAAAGATCTAATATCCAGTTTTAAAAATGAAAAAAACTTATTGGAGGCTCTTTTGAGTAAATATGATGTAAACCATAGAGTAGCATCACATTATCATTCTCAGGCTAGTGGGCAAGTTGAATTGACTAATAAAGAAATTATATGTCTCCCTAACCCATCGTTCCTGAATGCTTATAGGGGTACGGCGCAAGGCCTTTAAAGAGGTGGATGCGGAAGCATGTGACAGCAATTCTTTCAAATATGTTGGTCAATGGGGAAGTGTGTAAGGGCTCAACGATCTCCATTGATGCTAGGGATGATAGGAGGGGGTTGAAGTATCAAGTCCTGAATGAGCAGGAGATGGGAGATCCGTGAGGGGAGATATATTGTTTTTTTTTTGAAAAGGAGGTTGAACCACCTGGGGATAATGTTGTTTTTTATTGAAAAGAAGATATGTTGTAGAAGTCACTCCTATAACAAGACGAAAAAAGAAGATGAACATGAATATATAGCGGCAGCTGACATGTTGGACTAAATATGTGGGTTGTTACTGATCTACCCAGGTTTATAGTTTATTATGTTTGCTTTAGATTTATATTTCAGTAGACAGGAAATGATCAAATGCATGTTAACGGTTTTTTCTGTAAATAAAAATAGAAATTAAACCAATCAGTTAAGCCTCAGTTTGAGCTGACTCAACAACTCAATCCTTTTTGGGTGCATAATCGGGCAAGTATCTGCTGCCCATGGCGAAGTGGAAGCGTTTGTCCTTCACAAGCCACTGCTCCCAGGATCAAGTAACTAAAGTTTGCAGACCGACCTCCGCACGTGCTTGCTGACCCGGCGCAACAATACACCCTTTGGGCCAAGTGGCGGCATCTGGGTGGAAGATGAACGCCACGGTGCACCATACAGGAGCATCATCCGCCTTACGTGTATGACCGGGGAGGGAAGAAGAGGAAGCCCATTAGTTACCTAGGCTGAGGAGAAGCGTTGAACACTTTGTTTCAGTCCACATCTCTATTTATCTTTTGTCAGTCTACTATTGATCACGATGTGAACAAATCATGGATTAGAACGTGAGGATCAAGGCAAGAGTATTTCGTTAGTTTAAAGACGATATACATGTTAGCTCCGCCCTTGGCACCACAGATACTGCAAGGCATTTGAAAACGCCTAAGGTGTCGAACAAAAAGGTTCTTTTTTTGCAAGGAAGCACACGTACAAATAATTCATGATAGTTTGACGAGTACTTTAGCTCTCTATTTTTCAATTTGTTCCCTAATTAAGGTATTGTAGCAACTTTTAGTAAGACAAGTGTCACTTGTTACTAAAGAGTCAGGCAATGCTGTGTATTTTTGAGAAAAGCCAAGCAATGCCGTGTATTTTGAGAAAAGCCAAGCCATGCTGTTGATATGTGATTCTTAGGCAAGGAGACGATATGACGAACTACGACCTCAGTATGTGCATGGTAAATAGAAAAAGTCTCACAACCCTCGTGGAATAGTTCACACATCAGGCAAAACATCAAGAATAATATGACACAAATTGATTCCATAATATGATATGGTCATTTGTTGTCATGCCAGAGAAACAAAAAAATCTTGTTTGGGTTGCAGTTTTTTTTCTCGGTTTGTTATGAAAAAGTTAGGTCGAATAATCTCCCCTTGGAGCAGCGAAACTTTGACCACATGGTGCTACCTCCTATAAGAACTAACTAGCACATATGGCCGTGCGTTGCCACGGGAAAAAATAGTATGCATTTAAAGTTAGTGAGAATTATATGTGCAAACAAATCCCTGTGTGCACGTGAAAAAAGTTCATTTAGTTTCTCGGTTTCTCCGGGTGTGAAGTAATCAATCGCTAAACCCTGTGTGCATCCTCTGCCGCCGGACCAAGAACTGCGCCGCGCTCGTCGGAGCCGCGTGAGTCGGCAAGACGGCCATCGTCGAGGGCCTAGCCCAACACATTGCTGCCGGGACGGTCCCCGACCTTCTCGTTGGAGCGCGCGTTGGGGTGCTCGGTGTCGGGGCGATGATCGCCAGGACCACCCTGCGCGTCATGTTCAAGCAGCGCTTGAAGGAGGCCATCAAGCAGGCCGAGGACGAAGGCAGTAAATTGATCCTCTTCATCGACGAGATGCACATGCTCATTGGCGCAGGCGATCGAAGCGGCACCGCGGACACCGCCAACATCCTCAAGCCGGCGTTGACCCGTGGTCGCCTCTGCTGCATTGGTGCTACCACCTCTCAGGAGTATTACAGGTACATTGAGCAGGATGTGGCGTTCGAGCGGCGGTTCCAAAAGGTTGAAATCGGGGAGCCGAGCTTGCAAACGACCATTGCCATCCTGCGGGGGCTGAAGCAGAAGTACCAAGAGCACCATGGCGTGGAAATCGACGACGAGGCTCTTGTTGCCGCTGTAGAGCTTGCTGCCCGTTATATTACCGGTACGTTTGTGAAATCGTCGAGAAATTATTTGGTCTACTCTTTTAAATTGGTGCATCTTGAAGAAAATTGTGAACTTTTTTGTTCCAGGTCGCATATTTCCTGATAAAGCAATTGATCTCATGGACGAGGCGTGCACTGCGGTAAAGTTGCGTGTAAGCAAACAAAGAGAAATAAATGCACCGGGGGAGATACTGGTTGGTCCAGGCCATGTCACACAGGTCATTCATCTCATGTCTCAGTAGCTTCTACTATTTCATTATTATGCTCTTAGTTACCATTTTCTAATCTTGTATGAAGATTGTGAGCCGGTCGACTGGAATTCCTATCACTACACTTGATCAAGAGGAGGAAAAACTGACTTGTCTAATAGATAGACTTCATGAGCGAGTAGTTGGACAGAATGAAGCACTTAGTTTGGTTGCACAAGCAGTGCTACGTTCTAGGGTCGGCATTGATAAAGCAGGTCAACCGATATGTTCTTTCCTCTTTTTGGGCTCGATTGGTGTTGGAAAGACAGAACTTGCTAAAGCTCTTGCCGAGAAGCTATTTAGTAATGAGAAAATGTTAGTTCATTTTGACATGTCTGAATATGCTGAGAGTGGATCTTTGTCGCGTCTCATTGGAGGACCTCGAAGGTTTGACTTGTAAACTTGTTGCAAGTGTATTCTTTTTTATGCTTCATCATCATGTCTCACCTTTTAATTTAACTTCCTAAAGCTATGAAGAAGAGGGACAACTCACTGAGATTGTCAGGCGCCGGCCATATAGTGTTATCCTTTTTGACGAGGTGGATAAGGCAAACCCCTCAATACTCAAGGTTTTTGTTCAACTCCTCAATGATGGTATGTTGGTTGATGGCAAAGGACGAGATGTAGATTTCAAGAATACAATCATTATTATAAGCTCAAATCTAGGATCAGAGCACCTATCAGCTGAAGTGGCGATGGAAAATGCACGTGATCTTCTCATGAAAGAGGTATGTAAATCAGACCCATACTATCCCTTGTAAAGTCCTTAGTGATTGATCGTCATATAATACTTATTCATGCAGATTGAGAAATGCTTCAAGCCTGATCTTATCAACAGATTAAGCGAGATTGCGATATTTGAGCCGCTTTCACACAACAAATTGAGGGAAATTGTGAACATTCAAATGAAGAGTATTGTTGCCATGATGGCAAATAAATGTGTTTCTCTATCTGTGACAGATGCCGCCATGGAAGTCATTTTGTCGGAATCACACGATATGGTAAGCATAGCTACTTACTACAATCACACCACAAGAAAGATGTAATATCTAGTTTTTAACGGAAAATGTTTATTTCAGGACTTGTTTGTATGACTTGGTAACCCATGCATCCTTCTTGTATGCTCATAGGTGCACGGTGCGAGGAATATAAAGATGTGGGTACGAAAGCATGTGATGATAATTCTTTCAAATATGTTAGTTAATAGAGAAGCATGTAAAGGCTCAACGATCTCCATAGATGCCAGTGACGATGTACCAAGTATTGTAGAACAAGGAGATGGTAGATTTTCAAAGTATTGTACCAAGTATTGTAGAACCAGAAGTACCATTCTTATGTAGCGATGTGATTTTCAAAGTATCATGAAGAGTCTCAACTCCTATACAGAGGAGCCCGTGATGTATTTATTGATATGTGCGAGAGCCAAGTCTCGTGGGTTACAGATATACACGGGAGGAATAGAGAGATAAGAAGATAAACTGGAAAATCCCCAACTACCCCTAGTCTACATGTGTGACCACGGCCAAACAATGACTCGTGACATACATACGTGAGTTACATAATATTGACAACACTCACCCTTATCACAACTACACTAAGTTGAGATT